>NC_083571.1:76301387-76451387 GCF_027579695.1 Neoarius graeffei
CTGGGATTTTTGCTCACCGTTCTTGTGATCATTTTGACCCCACGGGGTGAGATCTTGTGTGGAGCCCCAGATCAAGGGAGATTATCAGTGGTCTTGTATGTCTTCCATTTTCTAATAATTGCTCCCACAGTTGATTTCTTCACACCAAGCTGCTTACCTATTGCAGATTCAGTCTTCCCAGCCTGGTGCAGGTCTACAATTTTGTTTCTGGTGTCCTTTGACAGCTCTTTGGTCTTGGCCATAGTGGAGTTTGGAGTGTGACTGTTTGAGGTTGTGGACAGGTGTCTTTTATACTGATAATGAGTTCAAACAGGTGCCATTAATACAGGTAACGAGTGGAGGAAGAGGAGCCTCTTAAAGAAGTGGTTACAGGTCTGTGAGAGCCAGAAATCTTCCTTGTTGTAGGTGACCAAATACTTATTTTACCGAGGAATTTACCAATTAATTTATTAAAAATCCTACAATGTGATTTCCTGGTTTCTTTCCCCCCATTCTGTCTCTCATAGTTGAAATGTACCTATGATGAAAATTACAGGCCTCTCTCATCTTTTTAAGTGGGAGAACTTGCACAATTGGTTGCTGACTAAATACTTTTTTGCCCCACTGTATCTGTGAGTGGTAAAAGTATGTGAACCTTTGCTTTCAGTATCTGGTGTGACCCCCTTGTGCAGCAATAACTGCAACTAAACGTTTCCGGTAACTGTTGATCAGTCCTGCACACTAACTTGGAGGAATTTTAGCCCATTCCTCCATACACAACAGATTTAACTCTGGGATGTTGGTGGGTTTCCTCAAATGAACTGCTCGCTTCAGGTCCTTCCACAACATTTCGATTGGCTTAAGGTCAGGACTTTGACTTGGCCATTCCAAAACATTAACTTTATTCTTCTTTAACCATTCTTTGGTAGAACGACTTGTGTGCTTAGGGTTGTTGTCTTGCTGCATGACCCACCTTCTTTTGAGATTCAGTTCATGGACAGATGTCCTGACATTTTCCTTTAGAATTTGTTGGTATAATTGAAAATTCATTGTTCCATCAATGATGGCAAGTCGTCCTGGCCCAGATGCAGCAATACAGGCCCAAACCATGATACTACCACCACCATGTTTCACAGATGGGATAAGGTTCTTATGCTGAAATGCAGTGTTTTCCTTTCTCCAAACATAATGCTTCTCATTTAAATCAAAAAGTTCTATTTTGGTCTCATCCGTCCACAAAACATTTTTCCAATAGCCTTCTGGCTTGTCCATGTGATCTTTAGCAAACTGCAGAAGAGCAGCAATGTTCTTTTTGGAGAGCAGTGACTTTCTCCTTGCAACACTGCCATGCACACCATTGTTGTTCAGTGTTCTCCTGATGGTGGACTCCTGAACATTAACATTAGCCAATGTGATAGAGGCCTTCAGTTGTTTAGAAGTTACCCTAGGGTCCTTTGTGACCTTGCCAACTATTACACGCCTTACTCTTGGAGTGATCTTTGTTGGTCAACCACTCCTGGGGTGGGTAACAATGATCTTGAATTTCCTCCATTTGTACATAATCTGTCTGACTGTGGATTGGTGGAGTCCAAACTCTTTAGAGATGGTCTTGTAACCTTTTCCAGCCTGATGAGCATCAACAACACTTTTTCTGAGGTCCTCAGAAATCTCCTTTGTTCATGCCATGATACACTTCTACAAACATGTGTTGTGAAAATCAGACTTTGATAGATCCCTGTTCTTTAAATAAAACAGGGTGCCCACTCACACCTGATTGTCATCCCATTGATTGAAAACACCTGACTCTAATTTCACCTTCAAATTAACTGCTAATCCTAGAGGTTCACATACTTTTGCCACTCACAGATATGTAATATTGGATCATTTTCCTCAATAAATAAATGACCAAGTATAGTATTTTTGTCTCATTTGTTTAACTGGGTTCTCTTTATCTACTTTTAGGACTTGTGTGAAAATCTGATGATGGTTTAGGTCATATTTATGCAGAAATATAGAAAATTCTAAAGGGTTCACAAACTTTCAAGCACCACTGTGTGTGTGTATATCATCTCATCTCATTATCTCTAGCCGCTTTATCCTGTTCTACAAGGTCGCAGGCAAGCTGGAGCCTATCCCAGCTGACTACGGGCGAAAGGCGGGGTATATCCTGGACAAGTCGCCAGGTCATCACAGGGCTGACACATAGACACAGACAACCATTCACACTCACACCTACAGTCAATTTAGAGTCACCAGTTACCCTAACCTGCATGTCTTTGGACTGTGGGGGAAACCGGAGCACCCGGAGGAAACCCACGCGGACACGGGGAGAACATGCAAACTCCACACAGAAAGGCCCTCACCGGCCACAGGGCTCGAAACTGGACCTTCTTGCTGTGAGGCGACAGCACTAACCACTACACCACCGTGCCGCCCATATATATAATATATATATATATATATATATATATATATATATAGAGAGAGAGAGAGAGAGAGAGAGAGTTTGTGAACCCTTTAGAATTTTCTATATTTCTACATAAATATGACCTAAAACATCAAATTTTCACACAAGTCCTAAAAGTAGATAAAGAGAACCCAGTTCCCTCCCCAGGAGTGGTTGACCAACAAAGATCACTCTAAGAGCAAGGCATGTAATAGTCGGCGAGGTCACAAAGGACCCCAGGGTAACTTCTAAGCAACTGAAGGCCTCTCTCACATTGGCTAATATTAATGTTCAGGAGTCCACCATCAGGAGAACACTGAACCACAATGGTGTGCATGGCAGGGTTGCAAGGAGAAAGCCACTGCTCTCCAAAAAGAACATTGCTGCTCGTCTGCAGTTTGCTAAAATTCATGTGGACAAGCCAGAAGGCTATTGGAAAAATGTTTTGTGGATGGATGAGACCAAAATAGAACTTTTTGGTTGAAATGAGAAGCATTATGTTTGGAGAAAGGAAAACACTGCATTCCAGCATAAGAACCTTATCCTATCTGTGAAACATGGTGGTGGTAGTATCATGGTTTGGGCCTGTTTTGCTGCATCTGGGCCAGAACGACTTGCCATCATTGATAGAACAATGAATTTTGAATTATACCACCGAATTCTAAAGGAAAATGTCAGGACATCTGTCCATGAACTGAATCTCAAGAGAATGTGGGTCATGCAGCAAGACAACGACCCTAAGCACACAAGTTGTTCTACCAAAGAATGGTTAAAGAAGAATAAAGTTAATGTTTTGGAATGGCCAAGCCAATCGAAATGTTGTGGAAGGACCTGAAGCGACCAGTTCATGTGAGGAAGCCCACCAACATCCTAGAGTTGAAGCTGTTCTGTACGGAGGAATGGGCTAAAATTCCTCCAAGCCGGTGTGCAGGACTGATCAACAGTTACCAGATACGTTTAGTTGCAGTTATTGCTGCACAAGAGGGTTACACCAGATACTGAAAGCAAAGGTTCACATACTTTTGCCACTCACAGATATGTAATATTGGATCATTTTCCTCAATAAATAAATGACCAAGTATAATATTTTTGTCTCATTTGTTTAACTGGGTTCTCTTTATTTTTACAACTTGTGTGAAAATCTGATGTTGTTTTAGGTCATATTTATGCAGAAATATAGAAAATTCTAAAGGGTTCACAAACTTTCAAGCACCACTGTAGATCTTCAGCTCTTCAAATTAGAAGTTTGAGGTGGTCCACAGGCCAAAGGTACAGATGGTGGTGGTGGATTACCTTCCCATGGAGCGGGGGGAGTCAGCTGCAGGCCAGATGGTTCCCTGGCCTGAGTTGGGCAGTGGGGGTATGTGGTAGCGAGGGTGTGATCGATCATCAGCTGTGAAAGGTGAGGAGTCAGGTTGAACCAACAGGTAACATGCTGAGTTACACTTGTGTTTAATTACTGGCCATTGCTTAATGTGGACCAAGATGGCGGCATGTTCGCATTGCGAGCCTTAGAGTCGTACTAGTTTTTGCGATGCAGTATTTATTTACTTGTTTATCTTCTACATTTTTGCTCGATTCATTCATGCAAACTTCATATATGACAGACAAGCACTATTTGACATTAATCATCACTGTACAAATATTGTTCTGGATCATCCTTTTGACTTCACTCAACTACCACTGGCGTTGAGAAGGACACCAAAACCAAACAAACCATTCATCCTGACCAGAAGTGTCTGCCATCAGCATCGGGACCATAAACAAAGGTGGGGTAAGCACAGAGGTTTGCATGCTAAGCTGAGGCTAAACCCATGCTGGCCAGTGCTACCTAGCATCTTCCTCACCAACATGCGGTCCCGGGCAATCAAGTTGGATGAACTAAAGATCTGGACCCTAACAGAGCAAAGCCTCATGGACTGTAGCTTGATGTTCTTCATGGAAATATGGCTTAGCAGCAATGTTCTAAACAGCTTGGTGGATTTGGAGGGGTGCATCCTCTTCAGGGCTGACAGCGTATGAGCCACCTCAAGTAAAAGTAAAGGTGGGTGTGTATGCATTTATGTAAACAAAGCATGGTGTACAGACTCTGTCACTGTTGATACATATTGTTCTGACAATCTGGAGCATTTGATTATTAAGTGCAGGCCCTTCAACCTGTCACGTGAGTTTACATGCATTTTTGCTGCTACAGTTCATGTCCCTTTGGATACTAATGCAAAAGTGGCCATGAAAGAACTTTGTGCTGCTATTACCAAATTGCAAACCATGCACCTGGATGGTGCTTTTATTGTTGCTGGGGATTTCATCACTGCACTTTGAGATCCATACCTTCAGAGTTTCACCAGAATGTCTTCTGCACCACAAGGGAACAAAAAATTCTGGATCATATTTACACCGGCTGCTGCTTACAAAGTCACAACCCTCCCCCACTTCAGACAGTCTGATCATCTCTCTTTGTTCCTGCTCCCCAAGCACACCCCATTCATCAAACGTGTGAAACCCACAACAAAGACTATCAAGATCTGGTTTGATGGTGCTGTTTCCACTCTCCAGCATCAATTTCATCACACAGACTGGAATGTCTTTGCTGCCCAAGCCACCACAGAGTCCTTGATCAGCACTGACACCTACAACAACTTTGTCCTGAACCACATTAACAAGTGCACTGCAAAAAATTGAAAACTGAATTTAAGGAGAAAATTACTTAATGCTAGTGAAATTATCTTGCTGCATGGAGAGATATTTTTAATTGACGACATCTTGGAATAAGTTGGTTGCAATCTAGAACTAGGTTTAATAATCTCAGAATTGTTGTCTTGTATTCTTCTAATAGGAAATGCTAGATCATTTCAACTATTTTCAAGATATTTTCACTTGCTAAGACACCATTTTTTGCAGTGTGTGACAGAGTGACAGCATACAAGAAAATAAAACCTTCCCCAATCGGAGACCCTAGGTGAACAGAGAAGTTCACCTCCTGCTCAAAGCAAGAGATGCAGCCTTCAGGTGTGGAGACAAGGAAGCTTACAGCTCAACCAGGGTTAGCCTGAGAAGGGGAATCTCCCAGGCTTAACATAACTATAAACAGAGTGTTGAAGAGCACTTCAATTTCTCTGAGCCCCGGTACATGCGGCAAGGGATACAGACCATCACTGACATCAAACCACGCAGCACTGTGCCACCAACTAGCTTTGCCTCCCTCCCCCTACATGCTCAATTACTTCTATGCTTTCTTTGATTGGGGAAACAATGAGGTCATCATCAAAGCAGAACCTCCATCTGATGAGCAGCCTCTCACTTTCTCCACCTCAGAGGTTTGCTCTACTCTGAACAGGGTGAATGTACATAAGGCAGCTGGACTTGATGGAATACCTGGACGTGTGCTTAGAGCCTGTGCAGAGCAGTTGGCCAGGGTCTTTACAGACATTTTCAACTTGTCCCTGGCTCAGGCAGTTGTCCCCACCAGCTTCCTGACTGCATCCATTATGCCAGCGCCAAAGCACTCCACTGCCACACCTCTCGACAATTTCCATCCTGTCACACTCATCCCCATCATTGCCAAGAGTTTTGAGAGACAGATCCTGTCTCTTGTTTACCTGCCACAATGGACCCACATCAGTTTGCCTACCACCACAACAGGTCAACAGAGGATGCCATTTCCTTGCACTCCACTCTGCTCTGACCCACCTGGACTGCCACAGCTCATACGTCAGAATGGTGCTCATTGATCACAGTGCAGTATTTAATACTGTGATCCCCTCCAAGCGTGGCACAGTGGTGTAGTGGTTAGCACTGTTGCCTCACAGCAAGAAGGTCCTGGGTTTGAGTCCAGTGGCCAGTGAGGGGCTTTCTGTGTGGAGTTTGCATGTTCTCCCCGTGTCCACGTGGGTTTCCTCCGGGTGCTCCGGTTTCCCCCATAGTCCAAAGACATGCAGATTAGGCTAATTGGTGGCTCTAAGTTGACCATAGGTGTGAATGTGAGTGTGAATGGTTGTTTGTCTCTATGGCCCTGTTTACATTATTTCGAATCAGCGGATCATCAGATTAACGTTTTTAAAACGATTCGCGTACACACACAAATAGCAGGAAGTGAAGTCCGTGCCGTTTTTCAGCAGTCGCATCACATGACCAACGTGGCATAACCAACGCCAGCGAATCAGGAAGGTGGATGTCACAGTGACGTTGTCCAATGACGACGTCAACTAGAGCTCAGCACTGCGTATCCTCGTTCCTCAATGTTTACACAGCACCGGATCAGATACGTACTGGGTTGAATACGTGGTCCCTGGCGGATTCAAATTGTTCCGCCTGTGGAGTCGTTTCCCGGCGTTTTAATGTGCACGGACAGTGCATCCGCAACGAAAACGATACGGATACGGTCTAATGTAAACACCACCTGAGTCAGCCCTGCGATAGCCTGGCGACTTGTCCGGGGTGTACCCCGCCTCTCACCCATAGTCAGTTGAGATAGGCTCCAGCTTGCCTGCGACCCTGTAGAACAGGATAAGCGGCTACAGATAATGGATGGATCCCCTCCAAGCTGATCTCTAAGGCCAAGTTTACATTAGACCGTATCTGTCTTGTTTTCTTCGCAGATGCACTGTCCATTTACATTAAAACGCCCGGAAACTCCGGGAAACGGGAATCCGCCAGCGTCCACGTATTCAATCCAGATCGTGTCTGGTCCGGTGCTGTGTAAACATTGAGAATACGCGGATAAGCTGTGCTGAGCTCTAGCTGGCGTCGTCATTGGACAACGTCACTGTGACATCCACCTTCCTGATTCGCTGGCGTAGGTCATGTGACGCGACTGCTGAAAAATGGCGCGGACTTCCGCCTTGTATCACCTTTCATTAAAGAGTATAAAAGTATGAAAATACTGCAAATACTGATGCAAATACTGCCCATTGTGTAGTTATGATTGTCTTTAGGCTTGCCATCCTTCCACTTGCAAGTGGTAAGTGACGCGCATACCCGATATGCACTGAGAGCACACACAGCGGCTCAGTCCCGAATTACTGCTCGTGCACTTCACTCGCGTGCTCTGTGAGCTGCGCAGGGCCGGAGTGCGCACCCTCCAGAGGGCACTCGCTGTTCAGGGCAGAGTGATTTGGAGCGCAGGATGCCTGCGGAGCCGAGCGTATCCGTGTATTGGCTTTGCTGTGTGCAGGTGAATCGTGTATTGGTGTTGCTGTGTGCATGTTAATCGTTTTAAAAACGTTAATCTGATGATCCGCTGATACGGTCTAATGTAAACCCCACCTAAGCTTAGCCAGCTTGCTATTTGCACATCTCTTTGCAACTGGACTATGGACTTTGACTAAGAGACCCCACTCTGTGAAGTTAGACAATCTCTTCTCCACCACTATAACCCTGAACATCGGCATGCTATAAGACTGCATGCTGAGCCTTCTTTTGTTCTCCTTGTTCACCCATGACTGCATTCCTGTCAATGCCTGTAACACCATAGTCAAGTTCACAGATGACTCCACGGTGGTGGGTCAGATCAGAGGTGACAATGAGTCAGCCTATAGGGATTAGGTCCAGCATCTAGTTGCATGTTGTGATGATAACCTGGTGCTTAACACATAGAAGATCAAAGAGATCATTGTGGACTTCAGGCAGGTTAGGAGCCATGCACACACTCCCATCTTCATCAGTGGAGCTGCTGTAGAATGTGTGTCAAGCTTAAAGTACCTTGGTATCCACATCCCTGATGAGCTCACCTGGAGCCTAAACTGCTCCATCCTGGTAAAAAAAAAAAAGATGCAACAGTGTCTTTACTTCCTATGGAGCCTTAAGAAAGTCCACCTCTATCCCAGAATACTGGTGGACTTCTACTGTTGTACCATTGAGAGCATACTCATGAATTGCATCTCAGTATGGGATGACAATTGCTCTGTATAAGACCGTAAAGCACTCCACCAGGTGGTGAAAACTGCCCAACGGGTTACTGGCACTCAGTTACCCTCCATTGAAAACATTTATCACAAATGATGCTTGGGCAAGGTGAGTAACATTATTAAGGATGCCACCCACCCTAGCCATGCACTTTTCTCCCTCCTCCCATCTGGCAGACATTACAGGAGCATTCGCTCTCATACCAGCAGGCTCAGGAGGAGCTTCTTCCCTGAGGCAGTAACCATGCTGAATTCCACACCACCACTCTTCTAGCATCACTGCACTCATTCTGCACTGTTCAGTACTTTAATATGCTGTTTGCACTATTAATTTCTTGTATGAAATGGACCACTTACACTGTTGCATAGACTGTGCCACTTTATCTGATATTACAACTGTACCAGTGGCGGCTGCTGGTTTTTAAAACAGGGGAAGCCCATTTTACGCATTCATCGTAAAACCTGTAGGCCAGATATCAAAGCATAGAAAGGTGTGCCCCATTAGCATAGTGAACTAGACAACCCTACCTAGTGGCAGAAAGTATTTTTGCTTGTACATTTCATGTTATAGTCTGGCTTGCCAGGCTAGTGCCTCATATCCTTAATCAAAAATATCAAACATCCAAAAATCACTGGCTATTCAACGAAGAGCCTTGAACATCATACCCTGATATGCAACACAGAGTCTTTAACACAACACCCAGCTGTGCAACACATCCTTGAACATCTTTTGCAACACAGTCTGGAAATTCATAACCAGGTAGGCTATGCAACACACAGAACCTTGAATATTATACCCAGGTATAACCTATAACACAGAGCCCACCATTCTCTTAACATTACTGAACAATATACACACTTCAGATTCATGAACATGAACACTATTTATACACAAATTCTGCCCTCCGCTCCTTTTCCAGAAAATGGTCTGTGACCCTGTCATACCAGCTGGTTGTGCTTTCCAGAGACTTTACCAATTTCTGTTAGCAGCTAGCACTGCAGATCCCAATAAGGCTCAAGCTAGCCTACAACCAGATTGAACTACAAATGAAATAAACAAGTGAATTCACGAATGATCAAACTGATAGAATGGATGAAAGTTAACGGAGCACAACGAGTAATATTTACATTTATTTACAGAGTAATGTACAAAGACATCAATGAGAAGAAACGTTTATATGAAAAGAAATTCCGACAGCACTTTAGCACACGACTACACTTTCTCGACATCCGCTAGGGACTGACTGATCATACTTCCGTGTTCCTCGCCGAAGTACCGCCCTCCTCATGTCTTTCAAACACTACCTCCAATAATCCTTTATCAGCCCGGCTTCTTGTCCCTCCCACTGTCTCGTTTAGTCCCAGAGAAGCCCGGCTTCCCTGGAAGTGACGATTTTGTTGATTTTAACCAATAACAACTAGCCAAAATTGGCTGTTCAGAGCCGTCTCGTAGACTGCAACGGATACCCGGCTGCCAGTCAGTGTTGCCAGATACTGCTGACATTTTCCATCCCAAAATATATTCAAAACCCGCCAAAATGCACTTAAAACCGCCCAATCTGGCAACACTGCTGCCAGTCCATAGAGCCCATTGAAATAAGAAAGGTTACAGCCTGGCAGCAAAGGTGATTCTCGTAGCGAACTGCAAGTTCGTCAGACATCACTCAAATAAGTTACAGGATAGTTATGAACATAAATACAATCTTGGGCATATATTATGTTATGCAAGTTATTGTTTTAATGAGAATTCAACGTCGTAGACGCTGCAGTTTGGGGAGAGAATTTTAGGGGAAGCTCGGCTTCCCTTGTTGTCTCTGAGAAATCACCCCTGAACTGTACATATAAACAACTGTGCATATATACAACTGTACATAGGTGTTCATATTGCTGCTGCACAGACTGTCACTTTATTGTACATTTAAACAACTGTACATACATATGAACAAATGTACATATGTATTAAATACTGCAAACTGTACATACAACCTTACATACTCTAATCCTGTACACTTTCCCTCTGTAAATATGCATTTAAATATTTACAAACATAATATTTGTATACTGTAACTCTCCACTGTCCATTACTGTATATACTGTAGCATCACTATGCTACAATACTTACTTTTGGGACTTATCTGTAAATAATACTGTATTTTGCACTTCTGGTTAGATGCTATCTGCGTTTCACTGGTTTTGTACCTGTACTCTGCACAATGAGAATAAACGGCTACGTTCACACTGCAGGCTGAAGTGACTCAAATCCGATCTTTTCGCCCATATGTGACCTGTATCCGATCTTTTATTGACAATATGAACGACACAGATCCGATTTTTTTCAAATCCGACCCAGGCCGTTTGGATATGTGGTCCTAATTCCGATTCCTATCCGCTCTTTTCATATGCGACTTCAGTCTGAACCGCCAGGTCGCATTCATCCGACTTACACGTCATCAGCAAGCCACAAACGTCACTATTCTGCACTGAAGTAGGCGGCGGGTCTATCAAAAAAAGTTACAACAACATGGCGCATAATCACGGGCGCAGATAGAGGGTGGGACTCGTCCCACCCAGAATTCACCTCGCTCGGTCCCCCCCACTTATAGAGAGGAAAAAACGTCTATGCTGTCTTTCTTTGCATAAGGCAAACCTCACGGAAAAATCAAAAGACTAATTACCATTCGGTTTATTGAGGTGCACAGCAGTATATACATAGTTGCAACAATTCACATAAAACAAAACAAAGACTGATATTTGGTTGGTTGAGCTGCGCAGACTGCACAGGTTGTGAGCTCGAGCTTGGTTGCTATGGTAACCCACAACAAGTTTGACAGGCATATCGGGGTTGGGGTTGGTTTGCTGGCAGCTTTGTCCCCCCCAGTTTTTTGTCCCCCCCAGTTCAAAAAACGTATCTGCGCCCCTGCGCATGACATCAATGCGAGGGACGCTTCGGGCTGTGAAGGTTCTGAATCTTCTCAATGGAAGGACGCAGAGGTTAAGGAGCTGATTTCCATTTGGGGGGATACAGCTATTCAAGCTAGATTGGATGGGTCATACCGCAACCGGGCGGTTTTACTTCCGTAAACACTGGCCATGCTCACTGCGTGTGACGTCGTCGTATCCTGCAATGCGCATGCGGAACACTTTTAGGTCGCTTTTCGTTCATACTGAGGATCACATACAAGTCGCATATATTTGTTAATGTGAACGACCTCACAAAAAAATCGGATTTCACAAAAAAATCGGAATTGAGCATTAAGCCTTGCAGTGTGAACGTAGCAAACTTGAATCTAATCTAACCTAATACAGTGGGACAAAAAAGTATTTAGTCAGTCACCAATTGTGCAAGTTCTCCCACTTAAAAAGATGAGAGAGGCCTGTAATTTTCATCATAGGTACACTTCAACTATGAGAGACAAAATGAGAAAAAAAATCCAGAAAATCACATTGTCTGATTTTTAAAGAATTTATTTGCAAATTATGGTGGAAAATAAGTATTTGGTCAATAACAAAATGACAGAGGTCAAACGTTTTCTGTAAGTCTTCACAAGGTTTTCACACACTGTTGCTGGTATTTTGGCCCATTCCTCCATGCAGATCTCCTCTAGAGCAGTGATGTTTTGGGGCTGTCGCTGGGCAACACGGACTTTCAACTCCCTCCAAAGATTTTCTATGGGGTTGAGATCTGGAGACTGGCTAGGCCACTCCAGGACCTTGAAATGCTTCTTACGAAGCCACTCCTTCGTTGCCCGGGCAGTGTGTTTGGGATCATTGTCATGCTGAAAGACCCAGCCACGTTTCATCTTCAATGCCCTTGCTGATGGAAGGAGGTTTTCACTCAAAATCTCACGACACATGGCCCCATTCATTCTTTCCTTGAGACGGATCAGTCGTCCTGGTCCCTTTGCAGAAAAACAGCCCCAAAGCATGATGTTTCCACCCCCATGCTTCACAGTAGGTATGGTGTTCTTTGGATGCAACTCAGCATTCTTTCTCCTCCAAACACGACAAGTTGAGTTTTTACCAAAAAGTTCTATTTTGGTTTCATCTGACCATATGACATTCTCCCAATCCTCTTCTGGATCATCCAAATGCTCTCTAGCAAACTTCAGATGGGCCTGGACATGTACTGGCTTAAGCAGGGGGACACGTCTGGCACTGCAGGATTTGAGTCCCTGGCGGCGTAGTGTGTTACTGATGGTAGCCTTTGTTACTTTGGTCCCAGCTCTCTGCAGGTCATTCACTAGGTCCCCCCGTGTGGTTCTGGGATTTTTGCTCACCGTTCTTTTGATCATTTTGACCCCACGGGGTGAGATCTTGCATGGAGCCCCAGATCGAGGGAGATTATCAGTGGTCTTGTATGTCTTCCATTTTCTAATAATTGCTCCTACAGTTGATTTCTTCACACCAAGCTGCTTACCTATTGCAGATTCAGTCTTCTCAGCCTGGTGCAGGTCTACAATTTTGTTTCTGGTGTCCTTTGACAGCTCTTTGGTCTTGGCCATAGTGAAGTTTGGAGTGTGACTGTTTGAGGTTGTGGACAGGTGTCTTTTATACTGATAACGAGTTCAAACAGGTGCCATTAATACAGGTAACGAGTGGAGGACAGAGGAGCCTCTTAAAGAAGAAGTTACAGGTCTGTGAGAGCCAGAAATCTTGCTTGTTTGTAGGTGACCAAATACTTATTTTACTGAGGAATTTACCAATTAATTCATTAAAAATCCTACAATGTGATTTCCTGGATTCTTTCCCCCCATTCTGTCTCTCATAGTTGAAATGTACCTATGATGAAAATTACAGGCCTCTCTCATCTTTTTAAGTGGGAGAACTTGCACAATTGGTTGCTGACTAAATACTTTTTTGCCCCACCGTATGTGCCTCTGTGTGCATTTCAGATAGCCAGAGAGAGAGAGAGAGAGAGAGAGAACTGTCACCCAGCACCATGTTTGAATGTGTGCATGCAAAAAAAAGCAGTCTAAAGTCACTGAAAATCAGAACTAAAAATAAAATGCACCTGTACTATGAAGCCTGTCTCCCCGTTCTTCATTGCCTGAATGCAGAAAGTTGCTACAGGATTGTATATGCTGATCAAGATTCACTGAACAACTCCTGCCTCACATATCTATGAACACTCCCCTTCTCAAAGGGAGGTTTAAAGAAAAATTGGATGAGTCATTAAATTAAGAATGCCTCTGTATAAAAGGAGGACAAGACACTTTTCCACCCCAGTTAATTCACAACTAATTAACCTTTCATGTAATTAGGTTCCAGATTTTGGCCTTTTGGGAGTTATGCTGTTAAATAATATTTTTATTGGCATAGATGTGAATCAAAATAACTTTCATTTCTATCTCTGAGAAAGTGTTATTTTAGCTGTGTGAGCATGGCTTTTATGGAAGTCATCAAATTCAAATCAGCTGTGTCAGGCACACACACATAGCTGATTGGCATTCATCAACAAATATGTATTTCACTCAGGACCACACTCGTTTTGCACGATAATGATTTATTAGGACACAGAGGAGTACACAAATTAACAGTTATCTTTGGCATAATGGCTTAGTTTGGGGGGCTTTTTCTCATTATACTGGAAAATATGAGTGTATGCAACTCAATGTTGCAAAGACTAATGCCGCTTTTCCACTACAAACGCGGCTGAGCCGTGCCGTGCCGAGTCGAGCTGGGTCGAGCTGAGCGGGGCTGTTGGAGTTGCATTTCGACTACAACCGCGCTGAACCGTGCTGGCTGGAAGTGGGTGGACACATTGGGTGGAGTTAGCGAAAGTGGGTGGACGTCACGTGATGTCGTTAAGCAGCGCAAACAGTGACATCAGTGACAGTGGCGGAACAAGTCAGAGCCGGGCCGGGGGCGGGGCAAATGACCGGGCCCTTTATTAAAGCTTATCATAACATCATTTTAGGCTACAAAATGTCCGCAACTGCGGTGTTTACCAATTTCAACACTACCGGGTGCAACTATGTTATTTAGTACATCAAGTCCTTCAAACGAACATGTAACTCAGAAACAAAAAACATTAGGATACTGTACATGGCTCATAATAAAACATCAATAGCCTATACTGCGCACATTATTTGAAGGGCATACGAATGAGCGCTCAGAGGTTGCAACGCTGACAGGAAGAGTCAGAAATAAAAGGAGGGCGGTGCAAACCTCACTGAATGCACTGTGTTTACCAATTTCAACACTACGGGGTGCAACTATGTTATTTTGTACATCAAGTCCTTCAGACGAACATGTAACTCAGAAACAAAAAAACATTAGGCGACATACTGTACATGGCTCATAATAAAACATCAATAGCCTACTGCGCGCATTATTTGAAGGGCATACGGCGAGCCTTGCGCTCCGCGAACTCGTCCACGATGCTCTGTATGTCACTGATTCAGTGAGCTTTTAAGCGGTAGTCTCACGACCCGGAGAGTAAACAATAAACATGGAGGACATGGAGTCGTTAGTGTTGCTGGTCTTGGTGCTGTGGCTTGTTGTCACCGACAACGCGGACAGATACTGGCAAGAGCGTATTGATGAGGCGAGGCGCATAAGGCTTCAGAAATTCTCGTAATTCGTAATTATTCTTCTTCCGGGTTTGCGGTGTTTACAGATCCCAGCACGCTCGCGGGGCGTGTGTGGGCATGTGAGGACACTCCTCCTCACCAATCAGTGCACAGGGGAGTGTCTGCTCACGCCCCCAACCTCAGTCGGCACGGTTTGGCTCGCTTCAGCCCCACTCCAAAACGGTGCGAGTTTTAGGGGCTAAGCAGGGCTGAAACGAGCTGAGTCGTGCTGGTTTTTGGTAGTCGAAACGCGAGCCGTGTCGGGCTGAAGTGAGCTGAAGCGAGCTGAAGTGAGCTGAAAAAGGGTAGTGGAAAAGGGCCATAAGGAGATGGTGGTGGACTTTAGGAAGCAAAAGACCAGTCTGATCTCAGTCAATATTGAGGGAACAGAGGTGGACATTGCGGAGGAATACAGGTATCTGGGCATCCATGTAGATAATAAACTGGACTGAACAAAAAACACAAATGCATTTTACAAGAAAGGTCAGAGTCACCTGTATTTCCTCAGGAGACTCAGGTCTTTCAATGTTTGCAGAACCATGCTGCAGATATTTTATCACTCTGTGGTGCCCAGCATCATTTTCTATGCTGTGGTGTGCTGGGGCAGCAGGGTGAATGCAGCTGATGCCAACAGACTCAATAAGCCCATCAGGAAACCTGGGTCTGTCCTGGGAGTGGAACTGGAGTCATTGGTGGAGGTGTCAGAGAGGAAACTTCTAGTATTATGGACAATCCCTCCCACCCCCTGCATGACACAGTGGTGTCACAATAGAGCACCTTCAGTGGGAGACTGAGGCCACTGAGGAGCACCACAGAACGTCACAGGAGGTCTTTCCTACCAGTCGCTATCAAACTGTATAACTCCTTCCCTTTCTACAAGATGGACAGCTGAGCAATCATGACAATAATATCTATATCATGTGCAATATTCTGAGTGATCATGTACAATAATGTTTTTTCACAACACCATTGCAATATATATATATATATATATATATATATATATATATATATATATATATATATAGTGTATATATATATATATATATATATATATATATATATAAAATCCCCAACGTGTGCAATATTAACTTTCACCATTAGGTTAGTCTCTTACACTCTTACGTAACTTATCTTATTTCTGCTATTAGAATGCTAACCATTGAGGCACTGGTATTTGCATTTTCTATTCCCCTTTGTAACTTATAGTATTTATATTGTTGTTCTATTGGGCACTTTTTTTCCCTCCAGCTTGTAATGTTGTATTTTAACTTATACTGTTTTGTTATAGAGCAACTTCTGACAAGAATTTCCCTCGGGTTTAATAAAGTCTTATCTTATCTTATCTTATCTTATCTTATCTTATCTTATCTTATCTTATCTTATCTTATCTTATCTTATCTTATCTTATCTTATCTTATCTTATAGAATAGCAACTTTACCCCTAAAAAACCATCCACCAAAGGTGGTGAGAAACCATAAGAAGAATGGTTTGAATGTGCATAAGAAGAATATGAGTTTGCCTCTTCTACCATTCAGTAGAAGAGCGGATTTCAATGTGATTAGAGATGCCTGCCTTTAGATATACAGGAAAGGGGAGTTTTTCCCCTTTTTGAAAAGGTTGGAGGTACTGCTCTTAGCAAATCAAATTTAGACAGTTATATACTATACCAAGTGAAATCAGTTCAATTTGTGACTAGGTATCTGTCCATCAACATCTGTCCATGATGCTCCTGTGCCATCACCAAAATTCAATTAAATTTTATTTATTTAAGTACTCTTATGCATAGATGGCACGGCGGTGTAGTGGTTAGCACTGTTGCCTCACAGCAAGAAGGTTCTGGGTTTGAGCCCAGTGGCCGGCGAGGGCCTTTCTGTGTGGAGTTTGCATGTTCTCCCCATGTCTGTGTGGGTTTCCTCCAGGTGCTCCGGTTTCCCCCACAGTCCAAAGACATGCAGGTTAAGCTAACTGGTGGCTCTAGATTGTCCATAGGTGTGAATGTGAGTGTGAATGGTTGAAAGGAGAAAAACTCAATAATAATCCAGAAGAAGGCAATGGGAAACCACTACTATAATGTTCCCTAGAGACTTTGATAGCTGAAGCCATCAGAGTGGCCACGCCACTGTCGTGATATGCCAAAATGGATGCATAGATATTGTCACAAAGCAGCTTGACAGAAATGCGGATTTAGATTTAGATCCCTAATGACTCAAAAGGGAACCTGGATAGTACAACTGTACAAATGTTATAGAATCAAACAGTATTGAGAACGTTGGAAGGATCTTTAGTGTGAGGACCAGTCTTTAAAAAAAAAATCATAAACATATCTTGAATGTGTGTGTATTTTGAGTAAAATGGAAACCTGAGAAATTAAAGGAAAACTTTTTTATTTCATTCAAAACAAATAAAAATAGTGAAAAGGCGATTTTCTAATCCAATAAAATGTTGGCTGCTTTGCAACCATGGAAACCATTGTCTGCTATTACGTCATTTATGCGCGCCAGTCGTCCCGGTTACCATAGAAACCGCACGGCTTGTTTACTCGCCGGTTCATTGGAACATGGCGTTTGAAATACAGTTAGAAGTTGTTGGTTTGTTAAAAACGCATAATTTTCATGCGGCTACAAGTATTGCAGAGGTAATTATTCCACGAAATGGTTAGTTTCGTGTCTGTAACTGACAAAAAGTGTTTCTTTATTCACTACTTTTTTAAAACGTCGCTAGTAAACAATGCTATCTTTTAATGCAGGGACTGAAACAAAAGTTCCAAGTTTCATTTTCTGATCCTATCATTCGCCCGTTGCTTGAAAGTGACTGGCATGTCTATATGACGAATAAAACAAGGGTAAGACTCGTTCATTTTTATGCTTTTAATATTTATTTTAGGTGGCACGGTGGTGTAGTGGTTAGCGCTGTCGCCTCACAGCAAGAAGGTCCTGGGTTCGAGCCCCGGGGCCGGCGAGGGCCTTTCTGTGTGGAGTTTGCATGTTCTCCCCGTGTCCGTGTGGGTTTCCTCCGGGTGCTCCGGTTTCCCCCACAGTCCAAAGACATGCAGGTTAGGTTAACTGGTGACTCTAAATTGACCGTAGGTGTGAATGTGAGTGTGAATGGTTGTCTGTGTCTATGTGTCAGCCCTGTGATGACCTGGCGACTTGTCCAGGGTGTACCCTGCCTTTCGCCCGTAGTCAGCTGGGATAGGCTCCAGCTTGCCTGCGACCCTGTAGAAGGATAAAGCGGCTAGAGATAATGAGATGAGATATTTATTTTAGATCATGAAGTACCGAGGGTTAGGGTTAAATTGACGTGGATAAACCCGCCTTCTTGTGGTGACAGGAGCTCAGGGGGGAGATGTGGCAGTACCCCGGGAATGTCGTGTGCTTCGTGAACGGGAGTTTACTGGGTGATGAGAAGCAGCTCTGCACTTGGGCAGAGAAACAGTGGATGTTTACTTTCTTCCGTCCACGAGCGCTTTATGAGGCTCTCGCCCAGGAGTGTTACACCAAACACCTGCGCAGCACAGGGGTAAATACACACAGGGTTCCAGCACTGTCAGTCTGACCCTCTCTGCGTCTGTGTGTCTTTCTGACCCACTCAGGAGGTCATGCTAGTGCCAGTGCTGAGTACATCCTACACTATCCAGTTCACCATCAACAACAAACTGGCATTTGGGTGTGTTTCAGTCAAAGATAAACTGAAATATACACAAACATACACTACCGTTCAAAAGTTTGGGGTCACCCAGACAATTTTGTGTTTTCCATGAAAAGTCACACTTTTATTTACCACCATAAGTTGTAAAATGAATAGAAAATATAGTCAAGACATTTTTCTGGCCATTTTGAGCATTTAATCGACCCCACAAATGTGATGCTCCAGAAACTCAATCTGCTCAAAGGAAGGTCAGTTTTATAGCTTCTCTAAAGAGCTCAACTGTTTTCAGCTGTGCTAACATGATTGTACAAGGGTTTTCTAATCATCCATTAGCCTTCTGAGGCAATGAGCAAACACATTGTACCATTAGAACACTGGAGTGATAGTTGCTGGAAATGGGCCTCTATACACCTATGGAGATATTGCACCAAAAACCAGACATTTGCAGCTAGAATAGTCATTTACCACATTAGCAATGTATAGAGTGTATTTCTGATTAGTTTAAAGTGATCTTAATTGAAAAGAACAGTGCTTTTCTTTCAAAAATAAGGAAATTTCAAAGTGACCCCAAACTTTTGAACGGTAGTGTATATGGACAAAAGTATGTGGACACATGACTATAACAGTCAATTGAGCCCCCAAACTGTTGCCACAAAGTTGGAAACACACAGTTGTCTAGAATATCTTTGTATGCTGTAGTATTAAGGTTTGCATTTACTGGAACTAAGTGGCACAGAGTGACCGCTATAAAGACATGGTTTACCAGTGTAGAAGAACTCGAGTGCCCTGCACAGAGCTCTGACCTCAACCCCACTGAACAATCGGATGCCAGCTCTGTGCCAGACCTTCTCGCCCAACATCAGTATCTAAACTCTTGTGCTCTTGTGGCTTAAAATCCTGACAGCCACATTTCAAAATCTAGTGGAAAGCCTTCCCAAAAGAGTTGAGGTTATTAATGCAACAAAGGGGAACAGCTGAATATTCATATCCATGGTTTTGGAATGGGATGTTCTCAGTACTCAGGTGTCCATAAACTTTTGGCCATATATTTTATGTACAAAAGTACAGCATAAGGAAACTACTAAAATTAGTTTGAATTGCCCACTGGGTACGCTATGCTTGATATTATATCCTACATTATTTGAAAAGATTAGAATATCTATTTACAGTGGTGCTTGAAAGTTTGTGAACCCTTTAGAATTTTCTATATTTCTGCATAAATATGACCTAAAACATCATCAGATTTTCACACAAGTCCAAAAAGTAGATAAAGAGAACCCAGTTAAACAAATGAGACAAAAATATTATACTTGGTCATTTATTTATTGAGGAAAATGATCCAATATTACATATCTGTGAGTTGCAAAAGTATATGAACATTTGCTTTCAGTATCTCGTGTGACCCCTTCGTGAAGCAATAACTGCAGTTAAACATTTCCGGTAACTGTTGATCAGTCCTACACACCGTCTTGGAAGAATTTTAGCCCATTCCTCCGTACAGAACAACTTCAGCTCTGGGATGTTGGTGGGTTTCTTCACATGAACTGCTCGCTTCAGGGCCTTCCACAACATTTCGATTGGATTAAGGTCAGGATTTTGACTCGACCATTCCAAAACATTAACTTTATTCTTCTTTAACCATTCTTTGGTAGAACAGCTTGTGTGCTTAGGGTCGTTGTCTTGCTGCATGACCCACCTTCTTTTGAGATTCAGTTCATGGACAGATGTCCTGACATTTTCCTTTAGAATTTGCTGGTATAATTCAGAATTCATTGTTCCATCAATGATGACAAGCCGTCCTGGCCCAGATACAGCAAAACAGGCCCAAACCATGATATTACCACCACCCTGTTTCACAGATGGGATAAGGTTCTTATGCTGAAATGTAGTGTTTTCCTTTCTCCAAACATAACGCTTCTCATTTAAATCAAAAAGTTCTATTTTGGTCTCATCCGTCCACAAAACATTTTTCCAATAACCTTCTGGCTTGTCCATGTGATCTTTAGCAAACTGCAGATGAGCAGCAATGTTCTTTTTGGAGAGCAGTGGCTTTCTCCTTGCAACCCTGCCATGCACACCATTGTTGTTCAGTGTTCTCCTGATGGTGGACTCCTGAACATTAACATTAGCCAATGTGAGAGAGGTCTTCAATTGCTTAGAAGTTACCCTGGGGTCCTTTGTGACCTTGCTGACTATTACACACCTTGCTCTTGGAGTGATCTTTGTTGGTCGACCACTCCTGGGGAGGGTAACAGTGGTCTTGAATTTCCTCCATTTGTACACAATCTGTCTGACTGTGGATTGGTGGAGTCCAAACTCTTTAGAGATGGTTTTGTAACCTTTTCCAGCCTGATGAGCATCAACAACGCTTTTTTCTGAGGTCCTCAGAAATGTCCTTTGTTCATGCCATGATGCACTTCCACAAAAATGTGTTGTGAAGATCAGACTTTGATAGATCCCTGTTCTTTCAATAAAACAGGGTGCCCACTCACACCTGATTGTTATCCCACTGATTGAAAATGCCTGACTCTAATTTCACCTTCAAATTAACTGCTAATCCTAGAGGTTCACATACTTTTGCCACTCACAGATATGTAATATTGGATCATTTTCCTCAATAAATAAATGACCAAGTATAATATTTTTGTCTCATTTGTTTAACTGGGTTCTCTTTATCTACTTTTAGGACTTGTGTGAAAATCTGATGATGTTTTCGGTCATATTTATGCAGAAATATAGAAAAAAATTCTAAAGGGTTCACAAACTTTCAAGCACCACCGTATCTCTTTCAGGGTGCCTGTGTTCAGCAGTTAATTTGTGATGTGACACTCCACAGTAGTGCTTAATGGCTCATATGAAAGTAGACACTCAGGGATTTGTAGTTTTTCATAAGTATATTTTTAAGCTAGCCAACTAGATTTAAATGGTATAATTTGATTGGCAGAGGTATACTGTGTTTTACTATAAAAAAAAAAGGTTTTGTTGTGCTGGCTGTTTGTTTTTTCTCTGTACCAGCGTTATTGTGGAGAGGTGGTTCAGAGTCACAATACTCTACACACAGAAACCTAACAGTGTCATGACTAATCTTATAACAGTCAGGCTCCTACAATAAACTAATTGATTTCTTTATACTGACTGAAAATGTCCAATGTCTGAGCGACAGAATGGAACACCAGTGTACTGCGAGAAATGGTAGAAATAATAAATGTACTATAGTGATGTACATTAGGTGGTTCCGCGACACAAACCTCTCTCCTCTGTCAGAAAAATGTTACTGCAGTCTACATACCGTTGGTTTTCCTGCTCTCTTCTCCACTGTGTGGATTAATCTCACTTTAAATTACTTTTTTTTTTTTTTAAAAACTCAATACATATAATAACTTAGATTTGTGTATATTTGTATGGGTTGTGATTTTCACTACTGTAATGATATAAAATTAATTTACCCCAGGGCTATGTTTCACTAACCCCACTAGCTAAAACAACTTCACCACGAGACAGCAGATACAAACTACTCAACAAGGATAAACAGGCTGACTATCATTCACTAGCTTCATTAGAGAAGAAATAATTGGCTTATTACTTCTACAAGGATAAAAAGTTTCAACATTAGTCTCATGTTTGCTGTCTATTTTTACAGCATATATTTGTATATATGGATGTTGTGATTGGAGGCGAGGCAGTTGGGCGAATGCTGTTTGAGGTAAAGTGTACCTGATTGAGGTAAGGGTTAACTGAATGTCTGTAAGGACTGTTCATTTTATTCATTAAAATAAAAAATCTTAAGAATTATTGTCATATTTATGCATTCTGATTAAGATGTTTGTGGGTTTTTTCCAGCTCTTCTCAGATCTGTGTCCAAAGACATGTGATAACTTTAAAGCCCTGTGCACTGGAGAGGCAGGCACCTCTCAAAGCCAACTCACACTTTGCTATAAGGATTCCTTATTCAACAGAGTAGTGCCTAATGGTTGGGTGCAGGAAGGAGGTCCTATATTATTATTCATATACACACACACACACACACACACACACACACACACACACACGTCTAGGTGGAACACATCAGCTTTGTACCTCCATTGCAAAATAAAGTAACCAAAAATGTCTTAGCTGGTCAGTTAGATTTTTTTTTTTTTTGCCTGTGTTGCAGACATTACATTACAAAGCAGAGGCGATGGTGGGGAGTCCATCTATGGTCCAACATTTGAAGGTACAGGATTATTGTTCTTGCAGGATTTGGTCGCAAACCTTTAAAAATGCAACTAGACACTATGATAAATCATAAATAAATCATTTGCTATGTAATCATATGCTATGATTGGGTTTCTGCTTGATTTTGCATAGAAGAAAGTATTCATAATAAAACCAAAAATAAATAAAAATGTCATTAAATATCAGAGACAAGCTTTTAGTGTTTGATAGAATTTTCTCAAATAAACAACAGAGTTCCACTCTATTTTGTCTGTGGCATCTTGATGTGTCCTCTTTAAAATATTCAAATAGAATTAGCTGAAGAAAACACACTTTCTAGAAATGTGTAAAATTTGCAAAAGATTTGTATGGAAACATGCTGATCAGCAGCTGATGCCCTGTTCCAGATGAGAATTTCTCTGTGTCTCACAACAAGCGAGGCATCCTGGGCATGGCCAACCGAGGTCCCCACACTAACAGCTCTCAGTTCTACATCACGCTACAGCCAGCCTTGTGGATGGACAAAAAATATGTGGCCTTTGGGTAGGTGTTTCATTAATGCTGTCTTGGACTTGTGTCAGCTCATACCACATCATGGTGGAGAACACCTTTCATCTTCTATAGTTTCAGAAACACTTCACAGCTGTCAGAAAAAAATGTTTCTTGAGAAACTTTGTGTACTGCTGTGCATGTTTTCCAACTTTTGCATCTGTACAGTGTAGTTATGTAATGTGGGGGAAAAAACACAACGGAAAACGAAGCTTAGTAACACATGATAACACAGACAAGACTTCGGAATGAGATAAAAACAGAGGAGGGTATACTGTAAATAAACAAGCCAAGCAAATGAACTCTGAACACACTCAGAAAATAAAATAAAAACACACCATATTTGCAGTCATTTTTCCAATAAACTAAACCAACATTCAGAGACCAGGTGGGAAATATAAATATACCCTTCATTCTTTCACAATCATTAAGAGAGCAATGGCAGCCAGGTGTTATTAATAAAACGCACAATATTAATTAATCATCATGAAGTGAGAGTCCTTCTATAAAAGCAGAAATTTTGGCAGTTTGTTGTTCTGGATCACTCAGGTGTGCATCTACATCATGCCAAGAAGAAAAACATCAGCCATGACCTCAGAAAAGAAATTGATGCTGTTCATCAGTCTGGGAAGGGTTATAAGGCCATCTGCAAACAATTTGAAATTCACCATTCTCCAGTGAGAAGGATTGTTTACAAATAGAGAGCCTTCACAACCATTGCCAAACTTTCCAGTAGTGAGCTTCCTAGCAAATTCAGTCGAAGGTCAGATAATGCTCAGAGATATAAAGAAAAGCCCAAGAGCTACATCATGTGACCTACATGTGTCTGGAAGCACATTAAATGTTTATGACATCACAATCAGAAAAAGATTGAACAAGTATGGTTTTCAGGGAAGGGTGGCTAACATAGAATAAAAAGAACTAAAGAATAAAAGCTAAAATGAACTCTCTAAAAAGAATATGGAACATGACTTAGGTTTGTAAAATTGCATCTGAACAATCCATAAAAGTTCTGGAACAATATCCTTTGGATTGATAAGACCAAGAAGGAGATGTTTGGTCATCATGCACAGTGCCATGTTTGGTGAAAACCAAACACAGCACATCACCACGAACACCTCATACCAGCTGTCAAGTGTGGTGGTGGAGGGCTGATGATTTGGACTTGTTTTGCAGCCACAGCACCTGGGAAACTTGCAGTCATTGAGACAACAATAAACTCCACTTTATAGCTAAGTGGAACCCTATACTTATAAGACAATGCATCAACCTGACTTTTGATGGCTTGACCATACGACCTCTGTACATACGAATGTGTACTACCACAGGAAACCTGATCATAAGTGCAAGGCAATGTCTCTCACAAACACTTGACCACCAGACAATGAAATTTGTATCTTTATTTACATAAGATAGATGGGTTTTTATCCAGCACTTATTTTTAATTGGCTTTTTTTTAATAACATGGGATTATTTACTAACACATTTTTACTGAAAACATTCATGACATTTTCATATAAAAGGAGTTAAAACAATTTTATTAGTCCACTAGCTAGTTGGACAATTGACAGTTTCTGTCCTGTAAGGGCAATAGACGGATGTGAGTCAAGGAAGCATTTTATTGAAAGCATACTAACAAATAGATCCAAAATGAAATAAAGGCAAAGTTGAAAAACAGGCAGTGATCAAGTGAGGTACAGACAAGATATCAGAGGTAATACAATACTCAAACTACAAAAACACAAACAGGGTCAAAACCATAAAAGTGGTCCAAAATACAAAGCTTGGGAATATCAGACGCAGAGTATAGAGCATATACTGTGCAAAGTCTGTGTGAAAGTTCAGACCTCAAACCTGTTGAGATGCTGTAGTGTGATCTTAAGAGTGCTGTGCATAAACAAATGCCCTCAAACATCAACAAACTGAAGCAATGTTGGAAAGAAGACTGGGTCAAAATTTTTCTGAGACAATGTGAAAGACTGTTAAACTCCTACAGAAAACATTTACTTCAAGTTTTTGTTGTTAAAAGTGGTTTTATATGTTACTGAATTATGATGGTGGTGTAGGGGCGCTGGATAAGAGGTAGTACCTTTGCTGACTGACAGCTGCACCCTACAAGGTGGTTAGCCAACACTGGACCTCATCTATCTCCTAAATCTCTCATGTGCTGGCTCCAAGTGCCACACCATGGTAAACCGCTTCAGCTGGCAGGCTAAACCACGTGAGGGGGTGATGCTGACACAGCATCACTGGGTGGAAGAACTTTTTCAGGAAGTCAACAGCCAGGGCGGAAGGAGTTTCAAGGTGGCGGCGCATACACACACAGCGGCTCCTCTCTGTCTAGACTGGTACCAAAATTCAAAAAAGTGCTTATTTAAGGAGTTAAAGGCATTTTTGAGACAAAGTCGGCAAACAGTCTTATTTTGTCAATTTGGGTGTGCCGAATTCAAATCTGCAATATGCCGAGCTCTATCTGACCTCTGTTGACCTTTAGAGGTCATTGAACTTTGGGCCTGTAAACGTCTCAGCTGAACCCAGTTTCTCAGCTTTCTAAGGAATGAAATGTACTAAAATGATTAATGAAGTTAGCAAATGGCCTTGTTTGTTAAATGTTTGGGTGCTGAATTCATTTTTCATTTGTAAAACGACATATGACCTCTGATAACCTCAAGGTCATTAAACTTGGCCTATTGAGGTATTTCACCTGACATCACAGGGTCATGTGACGCTCCGGTGTCCGCCATTTTGGATGGCAAGCTAGCTAATGTCAACAATAGTAGCTGGTATGTTACTGTAGCAATGTTTACGTTCAGTCATTTGGATGACTGTTAAAACCTTTCGGTCTCAAGTTTTTCCTTTACTGGATTTACTAGTTTACTGAGCCAGCCGGCCAGCCAGCCCCGGAGCGCTAGCTAGCTAGCGCCAGCCAGCCAGCCAGCCCCGGAGCACTAGCTAGCTAGCGCCAGCCAGCCAGCCAGCCCCGGCGTGCTAGCTAGCTAGCGCCAGCCAGCCAGCCAGCCCCGGAGCGCTAGCTAGCTAGCGCCAGCCAGCCAGCCCCGGAGCGCTAGCTAGCTAGCTAGCGCCAGCCAGCCCCGGAGCGCTAGCTAGCTAGTGCCAGCCAGCCAGCCCCGGAGCGCTAGCTAGCTAGCGCCAGCCAGCCAGCCCCGGAGCGCTAGCTAGTTAGCGCCAGCCAGCCAGCCAGCCCCGGAGCGCTAACTAACTAGCGCCAGCCAGCCAGCCCCGGAGCGCTAGCTAGCTAGCTAGCGCCAGCCAGCCAGCCAGCCCCGGAGCGCTAGCTAGCTAGCGCCAGCCAGCCAGCCAGCCAGCCCCGGAGCGCTAACTAACTAGCGCCAGCCAGCCAACCCCGGAGCGCTAGCTAGCTAGCGCCAGCCAGCCCGCCAGCCCCGGAGCGCTAGCTAGCTAGCGCCAGCCAGCGCCAGCCAGCCAGCCCCGGAGCGCTAGCTAGCTAGCTAGCGCCAGCCAGCCAGCCCCGGAGCGCTAGCTAGCTAGCGCCAGCCAGCCAGCCAGCCCCGGAGCGCTAGCTAGCTAGCGCCAGCCAGCCAGCCCCGGAGCGCGCTCAGTAAACTAGTAAATACAGTAAAGGAAAAACTTATAACGGGCCATGTCTCAACAGACTAAGAAGTTATTTCAATGACATTTAATAACATTTTGTTTATCCTGAGGACCGAAAGTAAATGAAAATGTGAACAAATCTTAGCTGTCAGTGAACAATCCTGGTGGAAGCAGGTAAACGTCGTTCTCTAAGCCTGCTAACCTCAATTTTTGCAAATACCTCTCCCTCTGCTCGCCCTGTAAATGCCCTACGTCGCTGGATAGTGAAGGTGTTTTCTGCATTTCGCTCCTTTTTCTTTTATGTTTTTCGTTTGTCGCCTTCCTTGCATTCAAACTGATTCGAGCCGTGCCGTCCAAAATGGCAGCATCACATGACTTGGTCACGTGAGTGAAATACCTCAATAGGCCAAGTTTAATGACCTTGAGGTTATCAGAGGTCATATGTCGTTTTATAAATGAAAAATGAATTCAGCACCCAAACATTTAACAAACAAGGCCATTTGCTAACTTCATTAATCATTTTAGTACATTTCATTCCTTAGAAAGCTGAGAAACTGGGTTCAGCTGAGACGTTTACAGGCCCAAAGTTCAATGACCTCTAGAGGTCAACAGAGGTCAGATAGAGCTCGGCATATTGCAGATTTGAATTCGGCACACCCAAATTGACAAAATAAGACTGTTTGCCGACTTTGTCTCAAAAATGCCTTTAGGTGTCACAATTCTGGATTTTGGTACCAGTCTAGTCCTGACAGGACAGTGTTTTCGTAAAGATTTTTTTAGGGCTTTTTTCACCTTTATTGGATAGGACAGTGTAGAGACAGGAAATGAACGGGAGAGAGAGACAGGGAGGGATCGGGAAATGACCTTGGGCTGGAATCGAACCCGGGTCCCCGGATTTTTATGGTATGGCGCCTTATCCACCTGAGCCACGACGCCCCCGGTTTTTGTGTTCTAAAACAGTGTATATTTGTTCGTCTTTGTCACGTCCATCAGTCTTAAGGCGCACATACTCCCGTGAGTTTCTGCTCGACATCCGCAGAACTATATTCACAGATATAAATCCAGCGGATGCGGAAGTGCTATGCGACTATGGTTTGCTCCGGAGGCCTGCTCAATCACCGACCCCCACTCCTGCATCCAGCCCACAGTGGAAGCACCACAGGCGGAACATGCGAAAGCAGAAGAGGGGCAAGCGCGGAGGTATCCGGGCTAGGCTAGCGGCTAGCCCTCACCAGCCGGCTATCCCTACCATCACTCTGGCCAACGTACGCTCGCTGGACAACAAGCTGGATTATGTCCGCCTGCTCCACTCATCTTTTAAGTCTGTGAGTGAGTGTTGTGTCCTCGTGTTTGTGGAAACATGGCTTAATGACAGCGTCCCGGACTGTGCCATTCAGTTAGCCCGGCTAACATGCTACCGGTCAGACAGAGTGATAGTCGGGGGGGGGGAAGACTCGCAGCGGTGGACTCTGTGTTTACATCAGTGATGCCTGGTGCCGCGATGCTGTTGTGGTCTACAAACACTGCTCACCACTGGTGGAGTTTATAATTATTAAGTGCCGGCCATTCTACCTGCCGAGGGAATTCACAGCCATATTGCTGGTAGCAATATACATCCCTCCCGGCTCCAATAACAACAGGAGTGAAGCACTGAATGAACTCTATCAGCACATCAGTGAGCAGCAGACAACTCACCCAGATGCTTTCCTCATCCTGGCTGGGGATTTCAACCATGCAAACCCCAAGAGCATGTTTCCAAAACTCTATGGACATATCAACTTTCCCACACGTGGAAACAATACTCTGGACAATGTTTACACCATGCATAAAGAGGCCTACAAAGCCCTATCCCTCCCCCACCTTGGGGCCTCAGATCACTCCACTGTTATGCTAATGCCAGCATACAGGCCGCTGGTTAAAGTCACCAAACCAGCTACAAAGCAGATACGTGTGTGGCCAGAGGGGTCCTCAGAGGCACTCCAGGACTGTTTTTCCACCACTGACTGGAGCATGTTCAGACAGGCGGCCACCTACAACAACATCACAGATCTACAGGAGTACACGGAGACTGTCACTGCCTACATGAGGAAGTGCATGGACGACGTTATGGTCACCAGAACCATCTCCATTTGGGCCAATCAGAAGCCATGGCTGACAGGGGAAGTCCACAGGCTCCTGTGGGCTCGGAACGCTGCCTTCAGAGCTGGGGATGAGGTCAGTCTAAGGACAGCTAGGGCCAACCTGTCACGAGGCATCAGGGTGGCCAAGAGACAGTATTCCAGGTACATTGCTGACTATTTCAATGACAGCAGAGACACCAGGAACCTGTGGCGGGGGATTCAGACCATCACAGACTACAAGCCCTTGCCGCAGACCTGTGACAACTCCACATCTCTGCTGAATCAGTTGAACGACTTTTTCGCTCGCTTTGAGGCAGACAACAGCACCATGGCACAGAAGACCCCACCACCTCCTGGTGACCAGGCGTTGACGCTGTCCCCTGACAGCGTGAGGAGAGCTCTCAGGACGACAAATGCACGAAAAGCCCCAGGTCCTGATAACATTCCTGGTCGTGTCCTGAGAGACTGTGCCGAGGAGCTCACAGATGTCTTTACAGACATCTTCAACATCTCGTTGAGCCAGGCTGTTGTCCCCATGTGCCTCAAAGCCACCACCATCATCCTGGTCCTGAAGAAGCCGTCTCCCTCCTGCTTCAATGACTACCGCCCTGTCGCACTCACTCCCATCCTCATGAAGTGCTTCGAGCGGCTAGTCATGCGGCATATCAAGTCTGCCCTCTCCCCCCACCCTGGACCCTTTCCAGTTTGCATATCAGTCCAACCGTTCGACCGATGATGCCATCTCCATTGCCATCCACTCAGCCCTTACCCACCTGGAGACAAAAGACTCGTATGTCAGAATGCTGTTCATAGACTTTAGCTCAGCATTCAACACAATAATTCCTCAGCAGCTCATTCATAAACTGGACCAGCTGGGACTCAACACCTCCCTGTGCAACTGGCTGCTGGACTTCCTGACGGGGAGACCACAGACTGTATGGGTCGGCAGCAACTCCTCCAGCACCATCACATTGAATACGGGGGCCCCCCAAGGATGTGTGCTGAGCCCCCTCCTCTTCACTCTGCTGACCCATGACTCCACATCAACATCCAACTCTAATCTCTTCATTAAGTTTGCGGATGACACGACTGTGGTGGGTCTCATCAACAATGGTGATGAGACAATCTACAGGAGTGAGGTGAGCCACTTGGCCATGTGGTGCAAGGACAACAATCTCCGCCTGAACGTGGAGAAGACGGAGATTGTTGTGGACTTCAGGAGAGTGCACACCCAGCATGCTCCACTATCTATTGACGGTGCTGCAGTGGAGAGGGTGAGCAGCACCAAGTTTCTGGGTGTGCACATCTCTGAAGACCTGTCCTGGAGCAACAATACTGCATCACTGGCCAAAAAAGCCCAACAGCGTCTGTACTTCCTCCACAAACTGAGGAGAGCAAGAGTCCCGGCCCCCATCATGCACACATTCTACAGAGGCACCATCGAGAACATCCTGACCAGCTGCATCACCGTGTGGTACCGCGCCTGCACCGTGTCCTGCTGCAAGACTCTGCAGCGCATCGTTAGAGCAGCTGAGAGGATCATTGGTGTCTCTCCCCCTTCTCTAAGGGATATTTATAACTCCCGCCTCACCCGCAAAGCCATCAGGATTGCAGGTGACCCCCCCACCCATCTCACAGCCTCTTCAGTCTGCTGCCATCGGGGAGGAGACTGCGGAGTCTCCGGGCCAAAACCAGCAGGCTCAAGAATAGTTTCTTTCACCAGGCGGTCAGGAGGCTTAACTCGCTCCCTGTTCGGCCTCTCCTCCTCCCTCTGCCCCCTGCCACAGATTCTGCTCGCACTCCCCCCTGCCCCCCCTTCAGCATCTGACATGTCACCCTCACAGTTCCCCCCCAACACATACACACACACACACACACACACACACACACACACACACACACACATACATACATACTCTCAATGTTCATTAACACACTGAACTCAGGGACTGCACATTTCACTTTACCTCACTCATTTGCACTATTCTACACTACCTCACCTTAACAGCCATTAGTTTATTGTTTATACTGCTTATTTCATGTTTACCTGCTATACCTCAAGTGCCCTTGACTGTTTATTTGCACCAATTTACGTGTGTGTGTTTAGTCTATGTCTAGTTCTTATCTAGAGTGTTTATACTGTTTATATTGTTTGTGTTTAGTCTGTCTAGTTCTTATCTAGAGTGTTTTTACTGTTTATATTGTCTGTTTATGAGTGTTTAGTCTATGTCTAGTTCTTATCTAGAGTGTTTATACTGTTTATACTGTTTGTTTTTTCAATTATTCTATTTTTATTTATTGCATTGCTTGTTTGCACCGTGGGTCAAAGAGGACTGAAATTTCATCTGTGCTGTATGTCGAGCATGTATAACATATTTGACAATAAACTTGACTTGACTTGACTTCTATGTGAGTTCCAATGGCTATGTGTCCAGGGCCAGGGTGATCCACCAAGTTAAAGGGGGACTTGGCTGTGGCTAACGGCTTGGAGAGGAGATGGGCACCACCAAGCCCTTTCGCCCAAGAGACACCATCATGAAGACAACCAAAACGAAAACCAAAATACCGGATCGGTCGTCGCCCGGGTCAACAAGGACCATGCTTCCCGCCGTACACCAGGACGGAGGTGATAAGTGTGCTACTGGTGCATCGAAAATCAAGCTCCATGGTAGAGACAACATCATTATTGGAACTTGGAATGTCAGGTCACTAAATCAGGTTGGGAAAATCGTATAGCTAGTTCATGAAATGAATAGGTACCAATGGAACCTCCTGGGCATATGTGAAATGCAATGGAAGAATGCAGGAGAAATAACAACAGAAGATGGGCACAAGACCTACTATAGTGGGAAACAAGACACACATGAAGAAGGTGGGCTTCCTCATGCATAAAGATATAAAAGACTTGGTAATGGGATGTCGACCAGTTTCCAGAAGAATCATCACCATTCGCTTAAAAGCAGCCCCTTTTAACATTACAGTTATCCAAACTTATGCACCAACGACCACCCATAGTGAGGAAGAGGTAGAAGACTTCTACAACCAACTTCAAGGAGTCATTGACAAAACACCTAAGAAAGACCACTTAATAGTACAAGGTGATTGGAATGCCAAAGTAGGAGTAGATTCTCAGAGACATTGGATAGGCAATTGTGGACCCTCCTGTAATCCTCTGACAAATGATAGAGGCCTCCAGCTCCTAGAGTTTGCCACCACTAACAACATGGTCTTGGCAAACACACTTGGCACCCACAAACCATCAAGAAGATGGACATGGCACACTCCAGATGGTCAGCATTGGAATCAGATTGATTATATTCTAGTCCCAAAACGCTTCTGTTCAGGAGTGAACACCGCATGAACCTGCAGCTTCCCCGGGGCAGCCATTGGAAGTGATCATAACCTGGTATTGATGACCATCAAAACACGCTTGAAGAAGATCATCAAGCCAAAGTTTACTTGACTGAGATTTAACCTGAGCAAGCTAACAGACCCCAGAGTGAGGGAGGAGTTCCAAGCAAGGATTGGAGGGAGGGTCGCTCCACTGACAATTCTTGACGAGAACAGCTTGGAGGTAGAATCAGCAGTCAGCGAGATAAACTCAGCAATGGTTGAAGCAGCCGAAGAAATCTTGGGTAGACATCAGCACTCTAAAAAACCATGGGTCACAGCTCAAGCACTAGAGCTATGTGATCAAAGAAGAGAGCTCAAGAAGACCAAAGGTGCCCCGGGAGGAGCCCAGATGTACAGGGAAGCCAACAACAAAGTGAGGAAAGAGCTGAAGAAAGCCAAAGAAGCCTGGGTCGAAAAACAACGCACTGAAATTGATGAAAACTTGGAGAAGAATAACACCAAAAAAGCCTACCAAGTGGTAAACGATCTTACCACTAAGAGACAAGGAAGACCAACAAGCATCCTGACCAAGGCAGGGAAATGCTTACATGAAGAGAAAGAAATTCTGGTTAGATGGACAGAGTACTGCTCTGAGCTTTACAACCACCAGCGCAATGGTAATAATAATAATAATTTATATATAACTTATACAGCGCCTTTCAAGAAACCCAAGGACGCTTTACAATTATAAACAAAGAAAAAAATAATAGCAATAAAAAATAATAAATAAATAAATAAATAAATAAATGAACAAGGCGGCATGGTGGTGTAGTGGTTAGCGCTGTCGCCTCACAGCAAGAAGGTCCTGGGTTCCAGCCCCAGGGCCGGCGAGGGCCTTTCTGTGTGGAGTTTGCATGTTCTCCCCGTGTCCACGTGGGTTTCCTCCGGGTGCTCCGGTTTCCCCCACAGTCCAAAGACATGCAGGTTAGGTTAACTGGTGACTCTAAATTGACCGTAGGTGTGAATGTGAGTGTGAATGGTTGTCTGTGTCTATGTGTCAGCCCTGTGATGACCTGGCGACTTGTCCAGGGTGTACCCCGCCTTTCGCCCGTAGTCAGCTGGGATAGGCTCCAGCTTGCCTGCGACCCTGTAGAAGGATAAAGCGGCTAGAGATAATGAGATGAGATGAGATAAATGAACAAATAATAAAAAATAAAAAGTCCACCAAGTAGGAGTCAGGATGTAATTCCAGTGGTGTAGCAGCCACAGTCCCACCAAAAGGCGCATGAAAACGAGTCCCACATCTCCAGCACAGCCACCGTGACGCCATCAGCCACATCGCTCAAACACCACGCCGTGGATCCACAAAGCGAGCACAGAAGCTCCGCCACGCAGAGCGCTGGTGTGTCCCAAACCGCCTGCACAGCCGCCGCGACGCCACCAAGCAACATCGCTCGGAACATCATGCCAAGCATTAAAGCGCAGAGCGCTGGACAACCACGAATGTTAAATGAGCAGCAAGCTCACTGCAGTCCACAGCTGGGAGCGCAGGCATTACCCACAGCGAACCAAGGCCTAGAGGGAACCAACGCCCAAAACTGGGTCCGGAGCTACACCACAACCGGCGGACAAAACACTCAAACAAACATCAAACTACACAAACACACAGAAAAAAAAATACATAAAATGAAAATTGAAAAAGAAAGAAAATAAAAATAAAATAAAAAAAAGCTTTGGTGAGAAGCGGCAGCCAGAATGCGCACGATGTACTCTCAACTGGAAACGGAAACCAAAAAAAAAAAAAGGTAATCCTGCAGTGCTAGACTGCCCAGAAGCAAACCCAGATAATCATTCACATCCCATCCTACATGATGAAGTTGGAGTGGCAGTAAAGGAACTAAAACAAGGGAAATCAGCAGGAGTTGCTGAATTGGTTCAAGCAGGAGGAGCAGCTATGATCACCACTCTTACCATCATTTGCAACAAGATCTGAAACACCGGGATATGGCCAACCCCCTGGACCCAATCACTCATCATCACACTTCCCAAGAAAGGCAATCTACAACAATGCCAGAACTACTGCACCATCAGCCTGATAAGCCACCTCAGTAAAGTTATGTTGAAAATCATACTAAACAGACTAAAACCTGTAGCAGAGACCATTATCGCCGAAGAACAAGCAGGTTTCAGAGCCGGACGAAGCATCGCTGGACAAATATTTAATTTAAGAATAATATGTGAGAAATACCTCCAACATCAACAAGACCTGTATCACGTTTTTGTGGACTTCAAGAAGGCCTTTGACAGGGTGTGGCAAACAGCCCTATGGACAACTATGAGGAAATACAACATCAATGCCAACCTTGTCAGAGTGATTGAACAACTTTACAACAAGGGTACAAGCACAGTTCTCATGAATGGCAGCATAGGTGAATGGTTCCACACTACTGTGGGAGTATGCCAAGGTTGCCTCCTGTCACCCACCCTCTTCAATATCTTCCTAGAGAGGATCATGGAAGATGGCCTGGAAGATCATGAAGGCACAGTTTCCATCGGGGGTAGAACCATCACCAACTTAAGGTTCGCGGATGACATAGATGGCCTTGCAGGAACTGAGGATGAATTGGCTAGCCTGGTGGAACATCTCAACCAAGCAGCATCTACATATGGCATGGAGATCAATGCTGAAAAGACTAAACTCATGACCAACAACACCCAAGGCATCAACTCAGAAATCAGAATCAATGGAACAGTCCTAGAAACAGTGAAATCATTTAAATATCTTGGATCAATTAGATCAGATGAAGCTCAAAACCTGAGATTCTGGCAAGGATTGCCCAAACATCAGCGGTGAGAGCAAGACTCCAAACCATCTGGAGAGATAAGAACATCAAACTGCACTTTAAGGTACAGTTAATGCGCTCCCTTGCTTTATCATTCCTCCTTTATGCCTGTGAAACATGGACTCTTACAGCAGAGTTACAAAGAAGGATTCAGGCAACAGAAATTAGATGCTATAGAAAGATCCTAGGCATCCATTACACAGACCATGTAACAAACCAAGAAGTCTGCAGATTGATACAACAAGCAATAGGACCTCATGATAACCTCCTCACAATCGTTAAGAAGAGGAAGCTGAAATGGTACGGCCTTGTCTCCCGCTCATCAGGTCTTGCAAAAACATCCTGCAGGGGACAGTGAGAGGCAACCGCAGACGAGGAAGACAACATAAGAGGTGGGAAGACAACATCAAAGAGTGGATGGGAATGAGCTTTGCGGAGTCCCAGAGGGAAGTGGAGGACAGAGACAGATGGAGGAGAGTGGTGGTTACCTCTTCAGTGGTGCCCCAACAACATCAGCAAGATGTCACGGGATAGGTGAAGAAGGTGAAAGAATTATAGTGTGTATTTTTCCCCACCTGGCTCCTGAAATGTTTGTTTACTTTTGGGGGAAAATGACTACATTTTGAATTCTCTAGTGGGTTGTTGTTTTTTTTGTCACCTGAGGTTGTTTGTTTATATAAGTTGGTAAAGACTATAAAATTGTTATTTAGGCCCTATAAACAGAATTGAAGAAGGGTGCACTTTCTTTTTCTTGTGACTGTAAATACACGTTCATGAAGACAAATCAAAATAAAACACTGTGCTGTGGAGTGCACCTAATGTAGAAAGGGGATGGTTATTCAATAGTGTATATTTCTAAACTTCTGGAGCTGAAGTTACTATCATCAGGGGATTATGGAATAGAAATACTTCAACACCATTTAAAAAAAAGAACTGAAATATGGCTTTTGTATTTTCCTCAATATTGCATTTTCCTCTCTCCCTCAGGCAAGTCGTTGAAGGTACAGAGGTTCTTAGGAGACTAGAAGAGGTGCCCACTTATAACGAAAGGCCAAAACAAGACTGCAAGATAGTCACATGTGGATTGTTGGATCCTTGATTGACTGTCATGGTATACAATTTATTAAAAAGAAAATGTTTCACTTGTGTCTACTGTCGTACACACTCCAGTATCTTAGAATGGTCTTTTACATCAAAGCCTTCACATTAAAACTAACCCTGTAGAAGGTTTAGAATTTTATTCAGCTATTTTCATGTTTTCTCCTTCAGTTGGTTTGGTTATTAATGGTTATTCTTCTGACATGAGTGACTTGCATTTGGTCAGAAGAACTAACTTTACATTGTTCAAAATGCAGTTAAAGAAACAAGTGTCTAAAACTTAAGCCATAAACATTTTGAGCTGTTGCCTGTACTGTGCCTAACATCTTCAAATGACAGCAGAATAAAAATTTGATTGACAAAGGAGGTTTGCATGTTCATCCCATGAGTAATTTAACTTTAGTTATATTCAGCAAATTTCCTGGTGATCCATTTTTGATGCTACATCATACTGTGTGCCAATAAATGATTGTATATGATTTACCAATATGCACATACCCTTTTAATAAAGAAAACAAAGTCCCATTTTATAGCCATATCATTGGCATGCACATACTCTTCCTGGGGCATTGGGGGGGGGGGAGGGGGGGGGAGAGAACACTGAACGCTATATGAACCATGTTATGAAACTATATGAAATCAGGCAAGATAACATAATGCCAAGAGCTGAGGCATAGAAAGTTGGTATTTGTACTGTATCACAAACAGAGATGGGGAGATGGTGGAGTCATAAAAATTCAGTCTAGTTGAGTGATCTCTCTCATCAATAAGGTGTTTTCACCCACAGAACTGTCACTCAGTGTTTTTGTTTGTTTGTATTTTTTATTATTATTATTATTATTATTATTATTATTATTATTATTATTATTATTATATTATTATAATTAGTAATAATATTACTCTGTTACTAGAGTAATTATTATTGGGTAATTACAATAATTACTAGAGTAATTATTACTCTATTACTAGAGTAATAATATTACTCTGTTTCCTGAGTTGTTCGCGCCGAGTCCTTTTTCCCGCGAGTGCCGGCGTTAATTACTAATCCTTTTTTAACTTTTTTTCTATAAATAAATTTCCAGTATCCTCTTCATTTTTATTATACTGTCGCTTTCATTTTTGTACTTTTCACTTTCGCTTTCCTTTTTCCGGTTTTTTTCCCGGTTTTTTTCTCTTTCTTTTTTCGGAAGAACGCCGAGACCGGAAGCTTTCTTTTTCTCTCCTCCTGGGTAAAGTCCACAAGCGGAGGCCATCTGATCTGCTTTAATATCAACAGATCTTCATTTAAGGTACGTGAATCTTTTCATCATGGCACACCTTCAGCCTGTTCAGTGTGCTGAGTGCAGGATGTTTAGTCATTCTTCCTCCGTCACTAGCGATAGCTCTATTAGCTTTACTTGTGATAAGTGCAGATTAGTTAGCTCTCTGACGGAGAAGATTTCAGTGCTAGAAGCGCGTGTCCAGGCTTTAGAGCAGGTTAGTGAGCGTGAGAACAGTGTAGTTTCTGTTAGGGAAAGTCTGGACGCCCTAGGTGGAGTTAGCAATCCCCCAACTCCGGCATTAGAGCCCTTACAGCGGGGCGAATGGGTGACGGCTCGGCGGCATAAGCGTAGAGCCAAAGCTACCGCTGAGGCTCGCCCACGGGAGCACCACTCCTCTCCGCGTCACGTGTCGAACAGGTTTGCTCTCCTTAGTGATGCACCCACTGAGAAACCTGAAAGAGCTCTGGTTATAGGGGACTCTATCATATGGCACGTGAAATTAGCTCAGCCTTTAGGGGCACCAGCAGCTTTAGTCAGGTGTATACCGGGAGCCAGGGCGCCGGACATAGCAGGTAATCTTAGGGTCCTAGGCAAGCACAGGTTCTCAAAGATAGTTATCCATGCAGGAGCTAATGATATACGCCTTCGTCAGTCTGAGGTTACTAAGAGTAACTTTGTAGAGGTGTTTAAATTAGCGAAGGCGATGTCTGATGCTGTAGTATGCTCTGGCCCCATCCCAATGCGGCGTGGCGATGTAGCTTACAGCAGGTTATGGTCGCTGAACTGCTGGCTGTCCAGGTGGTGCTCTGAAAACAGTGTGGGCTTTATGGATAATTGGGCTAATTTTGAGGGCACTGCTGGCCTGTTAGGGCGGGACGGTATCCATCCCACTCGGGAAGGTGCTGCTCTCATTTCCTGCAGCATAGGTCATAGTCTCAGAACAGGCCTAGTTAATTTCTGACAATCCAGAGCCAAGGCCAGGGAGCAGACGAACAGGCTAAACCGACTGTCTGCTAGCTGCACAGAGTCGTCACTCAGGGCCCACTACATCGAGACTGTGTCTGTTCCCCGAGCTCAACAAAAAGGTAGAAATTTTCAGAGAGTTTGTTCCAGTAACCTAATCAATATAAAATTAGATCAGACTGACTGTACAGCTGCTGCCAGCACCTTTGATCTAAAGGTGGGGCTATTAAATATTAGATCTCTTACATCTAAAGCGCTAATGGTTAATGAACTCATTACTGATCAGGAGTTTAATGTACTGTGTTTAACAGAAACATGGATTAAGCCAAATGAATATATAGCATTAAATGAAGCGAGTCCTCCTGGATACAGTTATATACACCAGCCTCGTCTAACTGGCAGAGGAGGAGGCGTCGCGGTTATTTATAACGATTATCTAGGTGTAACACACAAACCTGGTTATAAATTTAATACATTTGAAGTTCTTCATACTCATATAATGTATGTAGCCTCGAAAAATAAGTCTACCCAGTTAATTCCATTGCTTATTATTTACAGGCCCCCGGGGCCATATTCTGAGTTTCTTTCTGAATTTGCAGATTTTATCTCAGATTTGGTTATTTCCTTAGACAAAGCTTTAGTTGTCGGAGATTTTAATATTCACTTCGATAACTCAGAAGACCCTTTAAAAACAGCGTTTGTGTCCATCTTAGATTCAGTCGGGATTAAGCAGAATGTCATAGGACCGACCCATAATGGTGGTCACACCCTTGATCTAATACTAACATTCAGATTAAACGTAGACAATATAGTCATACTTCCACAGTCTGAAGTTATCTCAGATCATTGTCTCATCTCATTCAAAATATGTCTGAGTAATAATATATGCACCTCACCACGCTACTGTATTAAACGTACTTTCACGTCAACTACTGCACAGAGCTTTATAAATGATCTCCCAGAGCTGTCAACTTTGATTGGGTCACTGTCAGCCCCTGCAGAACTTGATCAGGCAACTGAATGCTTAGAGTCAACATTCCGCCATACTTTAGATAATGTAGCTCCTCTAAAAAGGAAAATGGTCAGAGACAAAAAATTAGCACCCTGGTATAATGATGACACTCGCACATTAAAACAGACCACTCGAAAATTGGAACGTAAATGGCGTCAAACAAAATTGGTAGTGTTCAAATTAGCGTGGAAGGAGAGCTTCCTGAAGTATAGAAAAGCTCTTAGTGCTGCGAGATCAACATATTTCTCCTCCCTAATAGAAGATAACAAAAATAATCCTAGATTCCTATTTAATACTGTAGCAAAATTAACCAGGAATAAGTCCACTATCAACACATGCACACCTGCAGTATGTAGTAGCAACGACTTTATGAATTTTTTTAATGACAAAATTGAGAATATCCGACAAAAAATTCAAACTACTAATTTAAGGTTAGACAATGAAAGTGACCTTGTAGTTAACAATATAACTGTATCAGATCATCAGTTAGAATGTTTTACTCCCCTAAAAGAAACTGAATTACTTTCATTAATCTCTACATCAAAAGCCTCAACTTGCGTACTAGATCCCTTACCGACACATCTATTCAAACAGATAATGCCTGGAGTAATTGAACCGCTTCTAAAAATAATAAATTCTTCTCTTATGATTGGCTATGTACCCAAATCCTTTAAACTAGCAGTTATCAAACCCCTGATTAAAAAACCTGACCTTGATCCCTGTCAGCTGTCCAATTATCGGCCAATATCAAACCTCCCCTTTATCTCCAAGATCCTTGAAAAAGCTGTGGCACAGCAGTTATGCTCATATTTACATAGGAATAACATCCATGAAATGTATCAGTCAGGATTTAGACCTCATCATAGCACAGAGACAGCACTGGTTAAAGTAGTAAACGACCTACTGTTGGCGTCTGATCAGGGCTGTGTCTCGCTACTTGTGTTGCTTGACCTTAGTGCAGCATTTGATACCATTGATCATTCCATTCTTCTGGATAGACTAGAAAATGTTGTGGGAGTTAAGGGAATGGCCCTCTCCTGGCTCAGGTCTTATCTAACTGATCGTTATCAGTATGTTGATATAAATGGTGATATTTCTAGACGTACCGAGGTAAAGTTTGGTGTTCCACAAGGTTCTGTCTTGGGTCCACTGCTTTTTTCTCTATATATGTTACCTCTGGGCGATATTATTCGTAAACATTGTATTAGTTTCCACTGTTATGCTGATGACACACAGTTGTATGTCTCTGCAAAACCTGATGAGAGACACCAGCTTAATAAAATTGAGGAATGTGTTAAGGACATTAGACACTGGATGTTTATAAATTTCCTTCTGCTTAACTCTGACAAGACTGAAGTACTTGTGCTAGGACCACATACAGCTAGAAGTAAGTTTTCTGATTACACAGTAACTCTGGATGGCCTTTCTGTTTCTTCACGTGCAGCAGTAAAAGACCTCGGAGTGATTATTGACCCCAGTCTTTCATTCGAAACTCACATTGATAACATCACCCGGATAGCTTTCTTTCATCTCAGAAATATTGCAAAGATAAGAAATTTAATGTCATTGCATGATGCAGAAAAACTAGTCCATGCTTTCGTTACCTCCAGGTTGGATTATTGTAATGCCTTACTGTCTGGATGTTCCAATAAGTGCATAAACAAGCTCCAGTTAGTTCAAAATGCAGCAGCAAGAGTCCTTACTAGAACTAGAAAATATGACCACATCACGCCTGTCTTATCCACACTGCATTGGCTCCCAATCAAATTTCGTATTGATTATAAAATACTACTATTGACCTTTAAAGCACTAAATGGTCTCGCACCACAGTACCTGAGTGAACTTCTGCTCCTCTATGACCCGCCACGCCTACTTAGATCAAAAGGTGCAGGCTATCTGCTGGTACCTCGTATAGTGAAGGCTACATCAGGGGGCAGAGCCTTTTCTTACAAAGCCCCACTGTTATGGAACAGCCTTCCAAGTAATGTTCGGGAATCAGACACAGTCTCAGCATTTAAGTCTAGGCTGAAAACATATCTGTTTAGTCAAGCCTTTTGTTAATGGTGTTTATGAGGTAAAGGAGTAGATCTGGAGGGTCCTCAGACATAGAGTGTTTTGGTAAACTGGGATGTATGGATGCTGTCAGTCCCCACTCGCTTGCTCACTCGAGTTTGTTGACGGTGTAGTGGCTGGCTGCTTTATGTCCCGGGGCTCCCTCATGCCTGTGTTACCTTCTGGCTCTCTCCTTTTAGTTATGCTGTCATAGTTAGTTGCCGGAGTCCCTGCTTGTACTCGGTGCAATATGTATACTGTTCCTACTTATTCAGGTGACATTGGGCATACCTAACCACCTGTGTTTTCTTTCTCTCCCCCCCACCCCAAATCTGTCCCTCTGAGTTACATGGAGTCAACAGGAAATCTTTTGGTGGAGACGGTGGGGACCTCGACTGGCTATCGTAGCCTGCAGGGAATCGGCCGTCAGACATTCTGTCGCATGTCCCAGACCCGGTGAAATGTAACTGAATTGTCTTGGCCAGGCCTAAGGGTCCCATCTGCATCTCATCATTGCTGAGGAGTGTGCTCCCATCACCCAATCAAGCATCCAGCCAGAGCAGGTCATGATATATTTTTTACCATATTAACATGCCATTGTGTGTTATGCCTGATGTAAAGACTCTCGTCTCTGCGAGCCTACCACACAGATTTAATACTTGTCATTTTTAGGGCATACCTAACAACGTGTTTTCTTTCCCCCCCCCCCCCCCCCCCATCTGTCCCTCTGAGTTACATGTTGATCCTGGGATTGAGATGCTGGCCTCTTCTGCCCCTCGGACCTGCTTGATCCATCCTGGTGCCCTGTGTCTGGTCGGAGTTTTATCGCCCCACTCCTGTGAAGGACGGCCCCATGAGGACATTTGAGGGTTATATCTGTTAAAACTGTTAATATTATAGTCAGGCTGTCTGTTGTTGCCCAAATGAGGATGGGTTCCCTTTTGAGTCTGGTTCCTCTCGAGGTTTCTTCCTCATGTCGTCTGAGGGAGTTTTTCCTTGCCACCGTCGCCACAGGCTTGCTCATTGGGGATAGATTAGGGATAAAATCAGCTCATGTTTTAAGTCGTTCAAATTCTGTAAAGCTGCTTTGCGACAATGTTTATTGTTAAAAGCGCTGTACAAATAAACTTGATTTGATTTGATTTGATATTATTATTGCACCATTCTGTGTAAACTTTAGAGACTGTTGTGTGTGTGTGTGAAAATCCCAGGAGTTTCTGAAATACTCAAACCAGTCCATCTGGTACCAACATCCATGCCACGGTTAAAGTCACAGAGATTAGACTTTTTCTTCATTCTGATGTTTGATGTGAAGTTTATCTGAAACTCTTCAGCTGTATCTGTATGATTTGATGCAATGTGCTGCTGCCATATGATTGGCTAATTAGGGGAACTGCATGAATTAACAGGTGTTCCTAATAAAGTGGGCAGTGAGTATATATCATGACTTTTTGTATAGGAAGCTTGTGCAGATCCTGAGATACCAGTGATACTGGACTCTCCTGGTCTTCTGACCTGTCTGAAGACTGGTGCCCTACTTCTGGCTGAGGTTCTCATCACTTTGCTCCTGTGAAGGATGGCCCCATATGGACAGTCTCAAGATGCACTTAGAAGATGGCTCTGGATAATTAATACAATCAGTTTTACTATGATGACTGAGGACCACAGTTGCCATGATAACTTTAGGACTTCCTGTTTCCTGAGTTGTTCGCGCCGAATCTTTTTTCCCGCGAGTGCCGGCGTTAATTACTAATCCTTTTTTAACTTTTTTTCTATAAATAAATTTCCAGTATCGTCTTCATTTTTATTATACTGTCGCTTTCATTTTTGTACTTTTCACTTTCGCTTTCCTTTTTCCGGTTTTTTTTTTTCCGGTTTTTTCTCTTTCTTTTTTCGGAAGAACCCCGAGACCGGAAGCTTTCTTTTTTTCTCCTCCACAAGCGGAGGCCATCTGATCTGCTTTAATATCAACAGATCTTCATTTAAGGTACGTGAATCTTTTCATCATGGCACACCTTCAGCCTGTTCAGTGTGCTGAGTGCAGGATGTTTAGTCATTCTTTCTCCGTCACTAGCGATAGCTCTATTAGCTTTACTTGTGATAAGTGCAGATTAGTTAGCTCTCTGACGGAGAAGATTTCAGTGCTAGAAGCGCGTGTCCAGGCTTTAGAGCAGGTTAGTGAGCGTGAGAACAGTGTAGTTTCTGTTAGGGAAAGTCTGGACGCCCTAGGTGGAGTTAGCAATCCCCCAACTCCGGCATTAGAGCCCTTACAGCGGGGCGAATGGGTGACGGCTCGGCGGCATAAGCGTAGAGCCAAAGCTACCGCTGAGGCTCGCCCACGGGAGCACCACTCCTCTCCGCGTCACGTGTCGAACAGGTTTGCTCTCCTTAGTGATGCACCCACTGAGAAACCTGAAAGAGCTCTGGTTATAGGGGACTCTATCATACGGCACGTGAAATTAGCTCAGCCTTTAGGGGCACCAGCAGCTTTAGTCAGGTGTATACCGGGAGCCAGGGCGCCGGACATAGCAGGTAATCTTAGGGTCCTAGGCAAGCATAGGTTCTCAAAGATAGTTATCCATGCAGGAGCTAATGATATACGCCTTCGTCAGTCTGAGGTTACTAAGAGTAACTTTGTAGAGGTGTTTAAATTAGCGAAGGCGATGTCCGATGCTGTAGTATGCTCTGGCCCCATCCCAATGCGGCGTGGCGATGTAGCTTACAGCAGGTTATGGTCGCTGAACTGCTGGCTGTCCAGGTGGTGCTCTGAAAACAGTGTGGGCTTTATAGATAATTGGGCTAATTTTGAGGGCACTGCTGGCCTGTTAGGGCGGGACGGTATCCATCCCACTCGGGAAGGTGCTGCTCTCATTTCCTGCAGCATAGGTCATAGTCTCAGAACAGGCCTAGTTAATTTCTGACAATCCAGAGCCAAGGCCAGGGAGCAGACGAACAGGCTAAACCGACTGTCTGCTAGCTGCACAGAGTCGTCACTCAGGGCCCACTACATCGAGACTGTGTCTGTTCCCCGAGCTCAACAAAAAGGTAGAAATTTTCAGAGAGTTTGTTCCAGTAACCTAATCAATATAAAATTAGATCAGACTGACTGTACAGCCGCTGCCAGCACCTTTGATCTAAAGGTGGGGCTATTAAATATTAGATCTCTTACATCTAAAGCGCTAATGGTTAATGAACTCATTACTGATCAGGAGTTTAATGTACTGTGTTTAACAGAAACATGGATTAAGCCAAATGAATATATAGCATTAAATGAAGCGAGTCCTCCTGGATACAGTTATATACACCAGCCTCGTCTAACTGGCAGAGGAGGAGGCGTCGCGGTTATTTATAACGATTATCTAGGTGTAACACACAAACCTGGTTATAAATTTAATACATTTGAAGTTCTTCATACTCATATAATGTATGTAGCCTCAAAAAATAAGTCTACCCAGTTAATTCCATTGCTTATTATTTACAGGCCCCCGGGGCCATATTCTGAGTTTCTTTCTGAATTTGCAGATTTTATCTCAGATTTGGTTATTTCCTTAGACAAAGCTTTAGTTGTCGGAGATTTTAATATTCACTTTGATAACCCAGAAGACCCTTTAAAAACAGCGTTTGTGTCCATCTTAGATTCAGTCGGGATTAAGCAGAATGTCATAGGACCGACCCATAATGGTGGTCACACCCTTGATCTAATACTAACATTCAGATTAAACGTAGACAATATAGTCATACTTCCACAGTCTGAAGTTATCTCAGATCATTGTCTCATCTCATTCAAAATATGTCTGAGTAATAATATATGCACCTCACCACGCTACTGTATTAAACGTACTTTCACGTCAACTACTGCACAGAGCTTTATAAATGATCTCCCAGAGTTATCAATTTTGATTGGGTCATTGTCAGCCCCTGCAGAACTCGATCAGGCAACTGAATGCTTAGAGTCAACATTCCGCCATACTTTAGATAATGTAGCTCCTCTAAAAAGGAAAATGGTCAGAGACAAAAAATTAGCACCCTGGTATAATGATGACACTCGCACATTAAAACAGACCACTCGAAAATTGGAACGTAAATGGCGTCAAACAAAATTGGTAGTGTTCAAATTGGCGTGGAAGGAGAGCTTCCTGAAGTATAAAAAAGCTCTTAGTGCTGCGAGATCAACATATCTCTCCTCCCTAATAGAAGATAACAAAAATAATCCTAGATTCCTATTTAATACTGTAGCAAAATTAACCAGGAATAAGTCCACTATCAACACATGCACACCTGCAGTATGTAGTAGCAACGACTTCATGAATTTTTTTAATGACATAATTGAGAATATCCGACAAAAAATTCAAACTACTAATTTAAGGTTAGACAATGAAAGCGACCTTGTAGTTAACAATATAACTGTATCAGATCATCAGTTAGAATGTTTTACTCCCCTAAAAGAAACTGAATTACTCTCATTAATCTCTACATCAAAAGCCTCAACTTGCGTACTAGATCCCTTACCGACACATCTATTCAAACAGATAATGCCTGGAGTAATTGAACCGCTTCTAAAAATAATAAATTCTTCTCTTATGATTGGCTATGTACCCAAATCCTTTAAACTAGCAGTTATCAAACCCCTGATTAAAAAACCTGACCTTGATCCCTGTCAGCTGTCCAATTATCGGCCAATATCAAACCTCCCCTTTATCTCCAAGATCCTTGAAAAAGCTGTGGCACAGCAGTTATGCTCATATTTACATAGGAATAACATCCATGAAATGTATCAGTCAGGATTTAGACCTCATCATAGCACAGAGACAGCTCTGGTTAAAGTAGTAAACGACCTACTGTTGGCGTCTGATCAGGGCTGTGTCTCGCTACTTGTGTTGCTTGACCTTAGTGCAGCATTTGATACCATTGATCATTCCATTCTTCTGGATAGACTAGAAAATGTTGTGGGAGTTAAGGGAATGGCCCTCTCCTGGCTCAGGTCTTATCTAACTGATCGTTATCAGTATGTCGATATAAATGGTGATATTTCTAGACGTACCGAGGTAAAGTTTGGTGTTCCACAAGGTTCTGTCTTGGGTCCACTGCTTTTTTCTCTATATATGTTACCTTTGGGCGATATTATTCGTAAACATTGTATTAGTTTCCACTGTTATGCTGATGACACACAGTTGTATGTCTCTGCAAAACCTGATGAGAGACACCAGCTTAATAAAATTGAGGAATGTGTTAAGGACATTAGACACTGGATGCTTATAAATTTCCTTCTGCTTAACTCTGACAAGACTGAAGTACTTGTGCTAGGACCACATAAAGCTAGAAGTAAGTTTTCTGATTCCACAGTAACTCTGGATGGCCTTTCTGTTTCTTCACGTGCAGCAGTAAAAGACCTCGGAGTGATTATTGACCCCAGTCTTTCATTCGAAACTCACATTGATAACATCACCCGGATAGCTTTCTTTCATCTCAGAAATATTGCAAAGATAAGAAATTTAATGTCATTGCATGATGCAGAAAAACTAGTCCATGCTTTCGTTACCTCCAGGTTGGATTATTGTAATGCCTTACTGTCTGGATGTTCCAATAAGTGCATAAACAAGCTCCAGTTAGTTCAAAATGCCGCAGCAAGAGTCCTTACTAGAACTAGAAAATATGACCACATCACGCCTGTCTTATCCACACTGCATTGGCTCCCAATCAAATTTCGTATTGATTATAAAATACTACTATTGACCTTTAAAGCACTAAATGGTCTCGCACCACAGTACCTGAGTGAACTTCTGCTCCTCTATGACCCGCCACGCCTACTTAGATCAAAAGGTGCAGGCTATCTGCTGGTACCTCGTATAGTGAAGGCTACATCAGGGGGCAGAGCCTTTTCTTACAAAGCCCCACTGTTATGGAACAGCCTTCCAAGTAATGTTCGGGAATCAGACACAGTCTCAGCATTTAAGTCTAGGCTGAAAACATATCTGTTTAGTCAAGCCTTTTGTTAATGGTGTTTATGAGGTAAAGGAGTAGATCTGGAGGGTCCTCAGACATAGAGTGTTTTGGTAAACTGGGATGTATGGATGCTGTCAGTCCCCACTCGCTTGCTCACTCGAGTTTGTTGACGGTGCAGTGGCTGGCTGCTTTATGTCCCGGGGCTCCCTCATGCCTGTGTTACCTTCTGGCTCTCTCCTTTTAGTTATGCTGTCATAGTTAGTTGCCGGAGTCCCTGCTTGTACTCGGTGCAATATGTATACTGTTCCTACTTATTCAGGTGACATTGGGCATACCTAACCACCTGTGTTTTCTTTCTCTTCCCCCCCCCCACCCCAAATCTGTCCCTCTGAGTTACATGGAGTCAACAGGAAATCTTTTGGTGGAGACGGTGGGGACCTCGACTGGCTATCGTAGCCTGCAGGGAATCGGCCATCAGACGTTCTGTCGCATGTCCCAGACCCGGTGAAATGTAACTGAATTGTCTTGGCCAGGCCTAAGGGTCCCATCTGCATCTCATCATTGCTGAGGAGTGTGCTCCCATCACCCAATCAAGCATCCAGCCAGAGCAGGTCATGATATATTTTTTACCATATTAACATGCCATTGTGCGTCATGCCTGATGTAAAGACTCTCGTCTCTGTGAGCCTACCACACAGATTTAATACTTGTCATTTTTAGGGCATACCTAACAACGTGTTTTCTTTCTCTCCCCCCCCCATCTGTCCCTCTGAGTTACATGTTGATCCTGGGATTGAGATGCTGGCCTCTTCTGCCCCTCGGACCTGCTTGATCCATCCTGGTGCCCTGTGTCTGGTCGGAGTTTTATCGCCCCACTCCTGTGAAGGACGGCCCCATGAGGACAGTTGAGGGTTATACCTGTTAAAAGTGTTAATATTATAGTCAGGCTGTCTGTTGTTGCCCAAATGAGGATGGGTTCCCTTTTGAGTCTGGTTCCTCTCGAGGTTTCTTCCTCATGTCGTCTGAGGGAGTTTTTCCTTGCCACCGTCGCCACAGGCTTGCTCATTGGGGATAGATTAGGGATAAAATTAGCTCATGTTTTAAGTCGTTCAAATTCTGTAAAGCTGCTTTGCGACAATGTTTATTGTTAAAAGCGCTGTACAAATAAACTTGATTTGATTTGATTTGATGGCAGTTGTCATGAACAGTTTTGAATCTTTCTGTGAATACTGACAAATTTGGGGTGGGCAATTTGGCAAAAATTAAGTATGTTGGGTTTTGGTATAAATACTGCCAAATGATAGTACCACATCCCAAGTGAAAGGTACACAGCAGAGCCACACTCAAATGCTTTTATATTTTTCAAGATACAACACTACTCAAACATCATTTTGTGAGATGTCGGCTATGTGACTGATAAACCAGCTACTATCTATTCCTGTAACACAATCCTGGTGGCTGTAATCCTTAAGTATTTTATATAAATGACAGAAAACACTAACGTGTAACTTTTTATCTTAATTTGAATGAAATGTAGTCAAAATATTTAAGCTAATAATAACTTAGCTAGGGCGGCACAGTGGTGTAGTGGTTAGCGCTGTCGCCTCACAGCAAGAAGGTCTGGGTTCGAGCCCCGTGGCCGGCGAGGGCCTTTCTGTGTGGAGTTTGCATGTTCTCCCCGTGTCCGCATGGGGGTGCTCCGGTTTCCCCCACAGTCCAAAGACATGCAGGTTAGGTTAACTGGTGACTCTAAATTGACCGTGAGTGTAAATGGTTGTCTGTGTGTCAGCCCTGTGATGACCTGGCGACTTGTCCAGGGTGTACCCTGCCTTTCGCCCGTAGTCAGCTGGGATAGGCTCCAGCTTGCCTGCGACCCTGTAGAACAGGATAAAGTGGCTAGAGATAATCAAATGAGATGAATAACTTAGCTAGGCCTGTTACTTTTTTGTGCATCCCCTCCTTTAAAGTCAAAATCAAATGGCTTGTTGCCTAGAATCTGGCTTAATCAGTAGACATTGTTGGTGGAATTATAGCCTGCACTGCAGTATCCAGGAACATTGGCAATGCTAAATCTACCTTAAATTAGTCGTCACATAGTTGACAAATTTTGGGCTTTTTGGCTTGCCATGTCCATTGGTATCAACCTATTATCGCCCAGGGTCATGTGCATGAAAGGAGTGGGCTGCCACTTTATTTCATCATACTGACTACTTACCACAGTTAATCACACAGATGTAATCACCGTCACATAGTTGACACGTAAAAAAGGTACCCTTCAATTTTTACATGCTCCACACACAAAAAAAAAATAAAAATACCAAAAGCAGCACACACAATCGTGTGTGAGATGTTGTTCTGTTGCCCTGCCAGATAACATGAGGTAGGTGAACCTTGTATCTGAGTAACCGTTGCAATGCCGGGGCTGAATTTAGCACCGTTGCACTGTTGACCACAAGTTCGTGGGACACCTACTTTGGCTGAGCTGCAGTCTAAATGATTAAAAGCCGCATCAAGTTTAGCTGTATTTTCTTTAAACACACTCATATCCATGACATGCACAGAGGGCAGTCTTGTCTGCTGGCTTTTAGTGGAGAAATAACACTTAGTTCAAACCAAGGTTGGAGGTAGGACAAGCCAAGTTGGCCATTTTCACACTTATTTCAATTCTCCCCCAACAACTAAGAAACGTCTGCTGAATTTTTTCCACAATAGGCCCCAGAGAATTCTTGCTGCATGTACAGGTTTTAGATCTCTCCACATTACACAGGCCTAGAGATTGCTCTGGGACACAAATTTCTCAGTATTCACAGAAACACTCTTTTACACTCAAGTCTCCATCAATTAACAGTTGCTAACTTCAACAAAATAAACTTCCTGTTAAAACTATAATGAATTTTCTGGTTAAACAGTTGTACTTTGTGACCATATAGGACACAGTTATAGAAATGGGTTATTTATAATCATGCTATCTGTTATAACGCAGATGAGGATGAGTTCACTTTTGAGTCTGGTTCTTCCTCGTGTCATCTGAGGGAGTTTTTCCTCAACACTGTCACCTCAGGCTTGCTCATGAGGGATAAATAAAGATTCAAAGATTTCAAAGATTTTTTATTGTCAATTCTGTTAGGACTAGGACTGTTTTGGCCTCTAGAGGCCGCTGTTATTTCCTTTTCATGTCGTGTTTATTTTGGCCTCTAGAGGCCGCCACTGTTCCTGTGTTTTGTGTTTGTGTTAATTGCCTAATTATCTTCACCTGTGTCCTTAATTAGTTTGTCTATTTATACCCCTGTGTTCAGTCCTCTTGTCACGGAGTCTTTGTGCTGTTATGTTTATCTCCAGTTTCCTTTGTACTGTGTTTTTTGATCTTCTCAGCTTTTGAATTTTTGCACTTTGCTTTTCTTTTGGATTATACTCTTTGGTTTTTTTTTGTCTTTTGTTTTGCCCTGTATATAGTGTATATAGTTTAAATAAACCTTTTGATTCTTTTTCTACTTCCGCCTCACGCCTCTGCATTTGAGTCATCCCCCTGGTGGCCTAGTGGGGGTTTGCTGGATTATCACACCAACGAACCAGGTTCGAATCCCAGCAAAACCCTAACAGAAAGACTCCGTCATGACCGACTCAGCAGAGGCTGCTTCAACTGTCTACCCGGCCAACCTTCAGGGAATTATGGCAGCTTTGACACGCTTCGGAGCGACCATGGACGCTCATGGACGTACGCTCACCAGCCAACGTGAGGCCCTCGCTCGTCACGAGGAACTGCTTCAGCAAATTGGGAAAACCCTGGCACAGCTGACATCTCTGCCTGCATCTCCTGCTCCTGATCCAGTTCCTGCTCCTGATCCAGCTCCCACTCCTGCTCCAGTGCCTCCTGCAATGCTGCCTTCTTCACCTCGCGAACCCAGCCTTCCTGCACCACAGAGGTATGACGGCAAGCACAGTGAGTGCCGAGAGTTCCTTACCCAGTGTCAACTCACCTTTGAGCTTCAGCCTACCACCTACACTACGGATCGCCGCAAGATTGCCTTTGTGATCACCTTATTAGCTGGTAAGGCGCGAGCCTGGGCTACTGCTATCTGGCAAAGACAGGGACCTGAGTGCTTTGATTTCCAGCTGTTTTCTGAAGAGATGCTTCGGGTCTTCGATCAGGCAGACATCAGTACCGACGCAGCCCGAAAGCTCATGTCCATCCGGCAAGGAGGAAGCGTCGCAGATTACGCCATCTCGTTCCGAACACTCGCAGCAGTAAGTGGATGGAACGAGACTGCCCTGGTGTCAGCCTTCCACCATGGTCTGTCTGACCCCATCAAGGACGGTCTGGCCTCTATTGGATGCCCAAGTGACCTCGAAACCCTCATCTCACATGCTATTCGTCTGGACAACAGGATGAGAGAACGCCACCAAGCCTTGAGCCCCCCCAGCCTCCCTACCTCTACCTGGAGACCGTCTACCTCCTTCAGTGACTGTCCAGAACCCATGCAAGTGGGTCGTACTCGCCTCTCCGCATCTGAGAGGGAGCGCAGAAGGAGGGACAAGTGCTGCATCTACTGTGGCAAGCCTGGTCACTTCCGAGCATCATGTCCCGAACTCTTGGGAAAAGGACCGCCCCGTCCAGCCGAGGGAGGGTTGTGACGGGGCCTACCCTCTCTCCCGGACTCCCTGGCCAAGGAATCTACATCCCGGTCTCCATCTCCTGGGGTGAGTCTGTCCACTCTTGTCAAGCTTTGATAGACTCAGGGGCGGCTGGGAACTTTATGGATATTCACTTCGCCCAAAGCATCAATATTCCGACTGCACCTCTTGAAGTCCCACTGTCTGTGTCTGCCCTCGATGGCCAAGCGTTAGGTGATGGAAGAGTCACCCAAGTTACTTCTCCAGTTTTCCTCCAGTCTCAAGGTCACAAGGAAGAAATATCCCTGCACCTGATTCCTTCACCTGAGTTCCCAGTTATTCTAGGCCTTCCTTGGCTTACTCGCCACAACCCTCGCATAGACTGGGTAACAAGCCAGGTTGTGGAATGGGGCCCTGCATGCCATGCCTCTTGTCTGCTCTCTAGCTCTCCTGTGTCTCCTGCCGAGCCCCCTGATCTCACCGAGTTATCTCAAGTTCCCACAGAGTACTGGGATCTCAAGGAGGTATTCAGCAAGAGCAGGGCCGCCGTTCTTCCTCCGCACCGGGCCTACGACTGTGCCATCGACTTGCTCCCTGGGACTACCCCTCCTCGTGGCAGACTGTTTTCACTCTCTCAGCCAGAACGCAAGGCCATGGAGGAATACCTCAAAGATGCCCTGGTCTCTGGGTTTATTCGACCCTCCACTTCACCTGCTGGAGCCGGCTTCTTCTTTGTCGGCAAGAAGGATGGGGGGCTCCGACCATGTATTGATTACAGGGGCCTGAATAAGATCACTGTGCGCAACCGATATCCCCTTCCGCTGATGTCCACAGCTTTCGACCTGCTCCAAGGCGCCACCGTCTTCACCAAGTTGGACCTACGGAACGCATACCACCTCATCCGTATCCGACAGGGAGACGAGTGGAAGACTGCCTTTAACACCCCGTCTGGGCACTACGAATACCAGGTGATGCCCTTCGGACTCACCAACGCACCAGCTGTTTTTCAGGCCCTAATCAATGACGTCTTAAGGGACATGATTAACCTATACGTTTTTGTCTACCTCGACGACATCCTTATCTTTTCCAAGACCGTGCAGGAGCACCGCCACCATGTCCGCCAGGTTCTCCAGAGGCTGCTACAGAACAATCTGTTCGCCAAGGCCCAGAAATGCGAATTTCATGTTCCCGAGGTCTCCTTTCTGGGATTTATTGTACGGACAGGCCAACTCCAAATGGACCCTGCCAAGACCCTGGCCGTCCGGGATTGGCCTACTCCCAAGTCCGTTAAGGAGGTTCAGCGGTTCTTAGGATTCGCTAACTTCTACCGCAAGTTCATCAGGAACTTCAGTTCTGTGGCAGCACCCATGTCAGACCTCACCAAAGGGACAGGTGGATCTTATGGCTGGTCTCCTCAGGCAGAAAAGGCGTTCAAAGACCTCAAGGACCGCTTCTGCACGGCACCCATTCTGGTTCTCCCGGACACCTCCCAACCATTCATCGTGGAGGTGGACGCCTCGGACAGTGGTGTCGGCGCGGTGCTCTCTCAACGTTCGGAAGGAAAGCTGCACCCCTGCGCTTACTTCTCCCACCGCCTGAGTCCTGCTGAGTCCCGGTACGATGTGGGGGATCGAGAACTGCTAGCGGTCAAACTGGCCCTTGAGGAGTGGAGGCACTGGCTGGAGGGAGCACAACATCCATTCCTGGTTTGGACTGACCACAAGAACCTGGAGTACCTCCAGCAAGCCAAGAGACTGAACCCTCGACAGGCTAGGTGGGCCCTGTTTTTCAGTCGGTTTGACTTCACCCTCTCATACCGCCCCGGCTCCAAGAACACCAAACCTGACGCACTGTCCAGACTGTTCTCTGCCACTAACAGGGAGAATGAAGTCGGGCCTATTATCCCTGTGTCCCGGATTGTGGCCCCTGTCCGCTGGGGTATTGAGGAGGCTGTCCGACGAGCCCAACGCCAGGACCCCGGTCCTGGGACGGGGCCACCAGGCCTCTTGTACGTCCCACATCAAGCCCGGGCCAAGGTTCTCCAGTGGGGTCACTCTTCCCCTCTCACCGCCCACCCGGGAGCTCGGAGGACCCTGGACTTCCTTAAAAGACGCTTCTGGTGGCCTAACATGGAGAAGGAAGTAAGGTCATTTGTCCTGTCCTGTGAGGTTTGCACCAGAACCAAGAACCCACGACAGCGTCCCCAGGGTCTCCTGCATCCTCTGACCATTCCCCGGCGTCCCTGGTCCCACGTGGCAGTCGACTTTATCACGGGTCTCCCTGAGTCACAAGGTAACACGGTCATTTTGGTCTTAGTTGACAGATTCTCCAAGGCCTGCCGCTTCATACCACTGTGCAAACTCCCCTCTGCTCTTGAAACTGCGAAACTTTTGTTTAATCATGTCTTCCGAGTCTTTGGTCTTCCACAGGACATCGTCTCAGACCGAGGGCCCCAGTTCTCCTCCCGAGTGTGGCACGGGTTCTGCAAGGTCATCGGAGCCACTGCCAGCCTCTCCTCTGGGTTTCACCCACAGTCCAATGGTCAGACGGAGAGGCTCAACCAGGACCTGGAAACCACCCTGCGAGGCCTGGCTATGGATAACCCGACATCGTGGAGCACCTGGCTGCCATGGGCGGAGTACGCCCACAACACCCTGCAGTCATCGGCCACCAAGCTGTCGCCATTCCAGTGCCAATTCGGGTTCCAGCCACCTCTGTTCCCGGACCAGGAGGAGGACGCGGGGGTGCCCTCGGTCAACCAATATGTGAGACGGTGTCGCAAGACCTGGAGCAAGGTCAGGAAGACCCTCATACAGACCTCCAGAACCAACCAGACTCAGGCCAACCGCCATAGAAGACCTGCACACACTTTCCGCCCTGGGCAGCGGGTTTGGCTGTCCACTAAGGACCTTCCGCTGCGGGTGGAGAACCGCAAGCTTGCTCCTCGCTACATTGGCCCCTTCAAGGTGGTGCGCAGGGTGAACCCTGTCTCCTACCGGCTCCAGTTGCCCCGGACTCTGAGGATCAACCCCACTTTCCATGTTTCCCTGTTACGGCCCGTACTGACGTCTACGTATGCCCCTGCCCCTAGGAACCCCCCACCCCCCCGCATCTTCCAGGGGCAGACTGTGTTCACTGTGAATCGCCTGCTTGACTCCCGCCGGGTCCGCGGCGGGTTGCAATATCTGGTGGACTGGGAGGGCTATGGTCCTGAGGAGCGCTGCTGGGTTCCTGCTCGGGATGTCCTTGATAAAGAACTATGTCGGGACTTCCATTCGGCCCATCCGGATCGCCCTGGGAACGTCAGGAGACGCTCCTAGAGGGGGGGGTCCTGTTAGGACTAGGACTGTTTTGGCCTCTAGAGGCCGCTGTTATTTCCTTTTCATGTCGTGTTTATTTTGGCCTCTAGAGGCCGCCACTGTTCCTGTGTTTTGTGTTTGTGTTAATTGCCTAATTATCTTCACCTGTGTCCTTAATTAGTTTGTCTATTTATACCCCTGTGTTCAGTCCTCTTGTCACGGAGTCTTTGTGCTGTTATGTTTATCTCCAGTTTCCTTTGTACTGTGTTTTTTGATCTTCTCAGCTTTTGAATTTTTGCACTTTGCTTTTCTTTTGGATTATACTCTTTGGTTTTTTTTTGTCTTTTGTTTTGCCCTGTATATAGTGTATATAGTTTAAATAAACCTTTTGATTCTTTTTCTACTTCCGCCTCACGCCTCTGCATTTGAGTCATCCCCCTGGTGGCCTAGTGGGGGTTTGCTGGATTATCACACCAACGAACCAGGTTCGAATCCCAGCAAAACCCTAACACAATTCACTATATATCCAGGACATACAGAAGAATCGAAATGCCGTTTCTCTCTCACCTTACTTGTAAAAACAGATAAAAAATATTTATATTAAGAAAAACAATATAAATATTTATAAATATAGATAGGTAAAAATACACTCTAAAATAAATGTACAAAAATTATATCCCTAAATTAATTAGGAATATAATTAATTAATATAATTTATTAATTAAATATAATAAATTTTTACTCATGACTGCAGACCTGTACATTACACTAACACCATCATCAAGTTTGTGGATGACACCACAGTGATAGGCCTCATCAAGGACAACGATGAGTCAGCCTACAGGGAGGAGGTGGACTGCCTGGCTGTGTGGTGGAGTGAGAACAACCTCCTGCTCAACACCAATAAGACCAAGGAGCTCATCGTGGACTTCAGGAGGAATGCTGACACACATACACCCATCCACATCAATGGTGCAGCAGTGGACTGTGTGATTCAGCTTCAAATTCCTGGGGATCCACATCTCGCAGGACCTCACCTGGACAACCAACTGCTCCAACTTGGTCAAGAAGGCTCACCAGCGTCTCTTTTTCTTGAGGATTCTGAAGAAAAAACACCTCTCTTCAGACATCCTGGTGAACTTCTACCATCGAGAGCATCCTAACCAACTGTATTAGAGTGTGGTATGGGAACTGCTCTGTCTCGGACCGGAAGGCACTGCAGAGGGTGGTGAAGATCACCCAGCATGTCGTGGGAGCTTCACTTCCTGCTATTGAGGATGTCTACAGGAAGCGATGTCTCAGGAGAGCCATAAACATCAACAAAGACTCCTGCCACCCAGCACACAAACTGTTCACTCTCCTGCCCTCTGGAAGGTGCTACAGGAGCCTTCGGACCAAAACCACCAGGTTCAGGAACAGTTTTATTCCTTCAGCTGTCTCACTGCTGAACTCCGCCCCCCTATGGTCCCCCCTCCACCCCAAACTGAATTGACTTGAACTGACTTCACTGCACTATCACTATTTGCACTACTGTTTATTCATACCATGTTTTGTATATACTGCAAATATCTATGTATCATACCACTGCACTACAGTTCATTCATATTGCACATTTTGAACATATTGTAAATATCTATCATATCATTATACCATTCCATACCCTGTAATTCCTGTACATTTATATTTATGTATATTACACTTATGTTATTTACTGCTATGCACTTCTGGTTAGATGCAATCTGCATTTTGTTGCCTTGTACCTGTGACATGTGCAATGACAAAGTTAAATCTAATCTAATCTAGGCAAGGCAAGGCAAGGCAAGTTTATTTATATAGCACATTTCATACACAGTGGCAGTTCAATGTGCTTTACAGAAGTAAAAGCAAAACAGTAAACAATAGAAAATAAAATTACATAAAATAAATGGTGAAGAAAAATAATAAGAATTAAACAATAGTAGAAATAAAATAATAAAATGAAGTAAAAGTTCAGTAAAAAAACAGCAGAATAAAATAGAATAAAAGTTAAGTAAAGTTTAAAACATGCAGAGACTGTAAAAGTTAAGAAAGTTTAAAACATGTAAAGATGACAATATTAATCATTTAGCAGAAAGCATCTGAAAACAGCTTGGTCTTTAGTCTAGATTTAAAGCTGCCAACAGCAGGAGCATTTTTGATGTCCTCTGGGAGTTGGTTCCATAGCTGTACTGCATAGTAACTAAAGGCTGCTTCACCACACTTTGTTTTAACAACAGGTTTTACCAGTAAATTTTGCTGCTGCAATCTGGTAGATCTGATTGGGTTAGGCCGCTGCAACATATCAGAGAGGTAATTGGGCCCTGTACCATTTATAGATTTGTACACCAGCAGCAATGCTTTAAAGTCAATTCTATAGCTTACTGGAAGCCAGTGAAGGGACCTTAGAATTGGAGTTATGTGCTCTGTTCTTTTTGTTCATGTGAGAACCCTAGCCGCTGCATTTTGAACCAGCTGAAGTCGTTTGATGGTCTTTTTTGGCAGGCCTGTGAAAAGGCCATTGCAGTAATCAACCCTACTAGAGATGAAGGCATGTATAAGTTTTTCCAGATCATTTTTTGACATAAGTCCTCTTAGTTTGGAAATGTTTTTTAGGTGATAAAATGCCGTTTTAGCGATTGCTTTCATGTGACTGTCAAAGTTTAGCTCGCTGTCAATGAAAACACCAAGATTTTTAACCATATCTTTTGTTTTAATCCCCTTTGTGTCAAGAATAGTGCTAATCCTGAGTCTTTCATCTTTTTTCCCAAATAGAATTACTTCTGTTTTATCTGTGTTCAGCTGAAGAAAATTTTGTGACATCCAGTTGTTGATTTGGTCGATACACTGGTAGAGACATTCAAGGGGGGCATAATCATTAGGTGATAGAGCAAAATAAATTTGGGTGTCATCTGCATAGCAGTGATACAAAATTGAGTTGTTCTTGATAATTTGTCCAAGTGGGAGCATATAAAGGTTGAATAGTAATGGTCCAAGAATCGACCCCTGGGGGACACCACAGGTCAAGGACATTGATGTTGAGGTACAATTTCCCATGGTAACAAAGAAGCTTCTATCTTTTAAGTATGATTTTAACCAATTGATAACTTTACCAGTCAACCCAACCCAGTGTTCAAGTCGATATAGCAGTATGTTGTAATCAACAGTATCAAAAGCTGCACTGAGGTCCAGTAACACCAGGACCGATGTTTTGCCTGCATGAGTATTAAGACATATGTCATTTATAACTTTAATCAGCGCTGTTTCAGTGCTATGATTGGCACGAAATCCTGACTGAAAGTTATCAAAACAGCTGTTTGATATCAAGAAGGCAGTTAATTGATTGAAGACAATTTTTTCAAGGATTTTCCCAATGAATGGTAGATTTGATATTGGCCTGTAGTTGTTTAATACTGAAGCATCCAGATTATTCTTTTTAAGTAGGGGCTTTACAACGGCTTTTTTCAGGGACACAGGAACAGTGCCAGTCTCTAGGGAAGTATTTATGATCTGAAGCACATCTGTAATTATAAGGTGAAGAACAGACTTAAAAAAAAGTTGGTGGGCAGAATGTCCAATTCAGATGTTGAGGAACTGAGATTTTGTACAGTTTTTTCAAGAGTCTCATAATCAATTAAACAAAATTCTGACATTGTGTTGAAGTTATCTGTCTGTGTCACTGGTGATTGCAGCTTTTCAATTATTTGCAACTGAGATATATTATGAGCAATATTCTGCCGTATTTTATCAATTTTACCTTTGAAGAAGGATGCAAACTCATTGCATTTATTAACTGAGAGAAGTTCAGGTACTAATTGTGGTGGGGGATTAGTTAGCTTCTCTACTGTTGAAAATAACACACGGGCATTGTTCATATTCCTGTTGATAATGTTGGAGAAGAAAGACTGTGTTGCTTTACGAATTTCATAATTATATTTACAAAGCATCTCTTTATGGATTTGATAATGGATGTGAAGTTTAGATTTGTGCCATTTTCTTTCAGTCTTTCTACATTCTCTCTTTAGCAGTTTAACAGCTGGGTATTGCTTCCATGGTGCTTTCTGCTTGTCATTGACTCTTTTGATTTTGAATGGAGCAATATCATCCATAATTTGGGTCATATTTAAATTAAAAATTTCCAGTAAATCATCTACAGAGTCTGACATTTTGGTTGAGATCCGAGAGACAGCTTGCTCAAAGAGAACACGTGTTGTCGTTTATGACTCTCCTACCCATAGTCATTGAGCTGTTCTGAATGTGAGGAGACATAGAAACATCAGAGAAAACACAGAAATCTAATCTAATCTAATCTAATCTAATCTAATCTAATCTAATCTAATCACTAGTTCATATGTTTAAAATCTTTTAGCAAAACAGAATACATGTGCATCAATGAGAATGGGGATGAGTGTAGTGAAGATGCAAGGAGTAGACATAAAGAAAGTTGGTGAATTCAAGTACCTGGGGTCAACTGTGCAGGAAAATGGGGGCTGCGATAGTGAGGTGAGAAAGAGAGTGCAGGCAGGGTGGAGCAGTTGGAGAAGGATTTCAGGAGTCATTTGTGATAGGAAAGTCCCAGCAAAAGTGAAAGGTAAGATGTATAAGACAGTAGTGAGGCCAGCTGTGATGTATGGATTGGAGACCGTACCCTTAACGAAGAAACAGGAGGCAAAGTTGGAGGTGGCGGAGTTGAGGTTGTTGAGGTTTGTGATGGGAGGTTGGACAGGATAAGGAATGAACACATGTGGAGCGCTTGGGAATGAAGCTAAGAGAGATGAGACTGGGATGGTACGGGAACACATTCTGAGAAGAGATGCAGAGCATGTTGGAAGGAGAATGTTGAGGATGGAGCTGCCAGGCACACGAAAACGAGGAAGGCCAAAGATGTGGTGAGAGAGGATATGAAAGTGGCAGGTGTGGTAGAGAAGGATACGGAAGACAGGGAGCAATGGGGATGAAAGATCCGCTGCGGTGACTCCTAATCAGGAGCAGCCAGAAGAAGAAGAAGAATGTTTAAAATCTTTATAACTGGTTTGTGGGTGGCACGGTGGTGTAGTGGTTAGCGCTGTCGCCTCACAGCAAGAAGGTCCTGGGTTCGAGCCCCGGGGCCGGCGAGGGCCTTTCTGTGTGGAGTTTGCATGTTCTCCCCGTGTCCGCGTGGGTTTCCTCCGGGTGCTCCGGTTTCCCCCACAGTCCAAAGACATGCAGGTTAGGTTAACTGGTGACTCTAAATTGTCCGTAGGTGTGAATGGTTGTCTGTGTCTATGTGTTAGCCTTGTGATGACCTGGCGACTTGTCCAGGGTGTACCCCGCCTTTCGCCCGTAGTCAGCTGGGATAGGCTCCAGCTTGCCTGCGACCCTGTAGAAGGATAAAGCGGCTAGAGATAATGAGATGAGATGAGATGAGATAACTGGTTTGCAGCATTGTTTATTTTTAAACAAATTAACCTGACATGGGGCGGCACGGTGGTGTAGTGGTTAGCGCTGTCGCCTCACAGCAAGAAGGTCCGGGTTCGAGCCCCGTGGCCGGCGAGGGCCTTTCTGTGTGGAGTTTGCATGTTGTCCGCGTGGGTTTCCTCCGGGTGCTCCGGTTTCCCCCACAGTCCAAAGACATGCAGGTTAGGTTAACTGGTGACTCTAAATTGACCGTAGGTGTGAATGTGAGTGTGAATGGTTGTCTGTGTCTATGTGTCAGCCCTGTGATGACCTGGCGACTTGTCCAGGGTGTACCCCGCCTTTCGCCCGTAGTCAGCTGGGATAGGCTCCAGCTTGCCTGCGACCCTGTAGAAGGATAAAGCGGCTAGAGATAATGAGATGAGATGAACCTGACATGGGGTGGCACGGTGGTGTAGTGGTTAGCGCTGTCGCTTCACAGCAAGAAGGTCCGGGTTCGAGCCCCGTGGCTGGCGAGGGACTTTCTGTGCGGAGTTTGCATGTTCTCCCCGTGTCTGCGTGGGTTTCCTCCGGGTGCTCCGGTTTACCCCACAGTCCAAAGACATGCAGGTTAGGTTAACTGGTGACTCTAAATTGACTGTAGGTGTGAATGTGAGTGTGAATGGTTGTCTGTGTCTATGTGTCAGCCCTGTGATGACCTGGAGACTTGTCCAGGGTGTACCCCGCCTTTCGCCCGTAGTCAGCTGGGATAGGCTCCAGCTAGAGATAATGAGATGAGATGAGATGAGACTTTTGTAATTAATAACTTGACCGCACTGTGGCGTCACTACACCACCTCTGGTCCTGCTGGAACGTCCATGGAGCTTTTATTCCCGAATATGTTTGGGGGCGTGGCCAGCGCGACTGTGCGTCTCCTACGTAATTTACGTGGCGCAGAAAAAAAGCCCTGCGTCAGTCCCGGAGCCGCGCGAGGACTCCAGCGGCCAGCAGCCGCTTTTTTGAGCGTATTGATTCAAGTGAAAAGAAAAAAAAAAATCTTATTTGACTCAATATCTGCAGGTTGTTTTGGTATATCATGTAGATCGGTGGGGTTTTTTGGTTTTATTTTGATTTTGAACGAGTTTCTGGGTCGTATTCTGTCCCGCGGCATCCCATTGATTCACTCCGGCTTTGTGCTTGGACGTGGCCAAGTGCGAACTTGTTACAACTCTGTGCGCTGTGACTTCACACATCTACAGCAGATCCGTGCAGATCGCCAGAGGAGACGATCATGAGGTAAGGAAAAGTCTGCAGCTGATCTGTAGTTTTATGGAGTCACTGGGAAACACTCTGAGATTCAGCTCTGGACGTTTCGACACACCGGGTCTGATTTCCAGACAGACAGACAGATGATGATGTGAATGGACTGATTCAGGTGTGATTCATTGCTCCATCAGTACAAGCTGCTGTAGTGGTGTTTCTGCGTGTTGCTACAGAAACCACGCCGATATTTCACACTCGAACAACCTGTTCACTTCATCCTGCGGTGAGCAAACCGCTCCACCTTCACACCCAGTGGAAACATGGCGTTACTCTGTGACCTGAACGCGTGTTTAACCTCCACAGCAGCCAATCTGCTGCTGCTGTGTGTCGGATTGTTTCTTTGCTACTTTGTTTTTTTTTAAGTAGTTTGTAACATGTTGATGAAAACATGTATATAGCAGAAAACAAGACAGCGCATTCAAGTACAGCTTCAGAAATCAAGTTGGAAAGGTGAACTGCTGAGAAGATTCGGTGCCCAAGATGAGCCTTTTGTCATCGCTGCTGAAGGATGGTGTGGCCCTGAGACAATGAAAGAAGGAACGCACAAGAGGAGGAGATGAATAGATAGTGATTTTTATTTTTAAAAAAAAAACCATCAAAAAACTAGGACAGGGTTAGGATTACTCAAGAAGACCAGTCTGGCCTGAGTTTCCCAAAAGCATCGCAGCACAAAGATCATTGTTAAATGATGGCGTGAGCGGCACAATGAATGCTCTCACTCTTGGTGATATGAGGCTTTTGGGAAACCCACCCCTGACCTGAACCAAGAGTGAAGAGGCAAGTTTGTGCCGTTTTTCTTTTTATAACGTTCCTCTGTCCATGTCGACTTTGGCAGTGCATGTGTTTGTGTGCTGGGACGAGGGTATTGTTTGCCGTTTTGGAGAAATGTCCTGGATGTTTGTTCTGTCAGGTGATTTGGTGCTAAAGACAGAGAACTTCTTGTCATTGTTAAATTTTGATGAGAAAGTATAGTACTCGAGGGTGGATAAATGTTAAACGTATTCATTAGCCCACTAAGTTGGTCAAAACTCCAGTGATGTGTTTTGGCTGCCTGAGACTAGTCAGGTGGTAGTGCTAGGTAACGTCATAATGCACTAGGTCAATTCATGAATGGGCTGTTTTTACAATCATGATTGTCTTCTTGAATAACACCAACTCAGTCCCTATGTGTGAGATATATGCATGTGTATATATGGAGTTTCTTATTGCTGGGTTTCAGTCATGTGACTTTTCTTAGCGGTTTTACCAGAAATGAAAAAGCTGGTGGTCTAAACAGCTGCTGTAGTGCAAACAACTAGCGATAATTTATCAGAGTATGCTCATAACCTAGAAGCCACTGCTCGCTTTAGATATATTCAGAAGATTGCTATGTGCAATGGAATCAACCCCTACAGTCTGGGGAAAGAAGGATTTGTCATACGATCTTGAAAACTACCCTTCAGTTGAGTTCCCTGACATCTCGAACTATCTGGTGTTGCAGACATCCTTCTATGCTGCAAAACAGATGCAAGCGTGGAAGTGTACGGAGGCTTAGAATTTTTTTTTTTTTGTGTATGTGGCTGTAAATGTGTTTTTTGTTTTTTTTTTGTATGTCGCATTGTAAATGTATGGCTGGGTAAGAATTTTGTCGCAACCTTCATGCATATGGACTTTGTGAGGAGTAAACAAAGAAACAGCTGGGAACTTTAGCTCTTCATGACTTAAAAAAAAGTATCATAAAATGAGACACAGCAAGAAAAGTACTTGGAAAACACTAATGACATAGCTGAGCGGGATATAAACCTTTCACAAAGTGATCACTGCAAACTCAAGCATGCTTCGACTCTGCTCCCTTCAATTTCAACAAGAGGTTCAAAAGCCACCTTTCTCATTGTCTTTTTGTGAAATCCTGTTAGTTCACCCTTTTTTTTTTTTTTTTTAAGTTCACGGGGAACCCTGGAGAAACTTGTCAGTTTCACGGTTTGATTGATTTGAACAACCTAAAACAGCACAAGTGTAAGGCATTTTTCATGCAAGTAATGCACCTTCTCCATACAAACGCTTTGGTAGACCACCAGCTAAAGTTTTGAATAACTAACAAGGTGGATGCGATGTCACGTGAAACCCAGCAATACCTTAGTTTACAGGGACACATCAGCCCTACCTACAGCAGTAAAGTCTCTAAGGTGGGGTTTACATTAGACCGTATCAGCGGATCATCAGATTAACGTTTTTAAAACGATTAGTGTGCACACAGCAACACCAATACACGATTCGCGTGCACACAGCAACACCAATACACGGATACGCTCGGCTCCGCAGGCATCCTGCGCTCCAAATCACTCCGCCCTGAACAGCGAGTGCCCTCTGGAGGGTGCGCACTCTGGCCCTGCGCAGCTCACAGAGCGCACGAGTGAAGCGCACGAGCAGTGATTCGGGACTGAGCCGCTGTGTGTGAGATCCCAGTGCATGTCACTTACCACTTGCAAGTGGAAGGATGGCAAGCCTAAAGACAATCATAACTACACAATGGGCAGTATTTGCATCAGTATTTGCAGTATTTTCATACTTTTATACTCTTTAATGAAAGGTGATACAAGGCGGAAGTCCGCGCCGTTTTTCAGCAGTCATGCCACATGACCAACGCCAGCGAATCAGGAAGGTGGATGTCACAGTGACGTTGTCCAATGACGACACCAGCTAGAGCTCAGCCCAGCGTATCCGCGTATTCTCAATGTTTACACAGCACCGGACCAGACACAATCTAGATCGAATATGTGGACCCTGGCGGATTCCCGTTTCCAGGCGTTTTAATGTAAACGGACAGTGCATCCGCGAAGAAAACGAGACAGATACGGTCTAATGTAAACTTGGCCTAAGTTCTTATATGTTTGAGTCAAATGCAGGCTCAGGTTTGACCTTGTCACTTCATTTAATTCTACTTTATTACACTTATCTTTTACTGGTTAGATTCGGAATTGCATTTTTTAGCATTAACTAGGTTTTACTTTGTGACATACAGTACTTTCATTCACAATAGAAAGATATTTAAATGGAAGTTACTTTTTTGTGAACCAAGTACCTCTGACAGGATCCTTTGACCATCAAAAATGTCCTCTCCGGAAATCTCTCACCATATGATGAGGTTGTAAATCATTTTTAAGAAAATATTTCTCTTTTGAAGCAGAATACTCTGTTCTTGTACAGTTTAAAAAAAAAAAGGACTTGAAACAGATGTAAGCCATATCTGCAGCAGAGCTTTACATGTGGATGAAATGTGAGTCTGTCAAAAATTGTCCTCTCCAGAAAACCACGAGGCTTGTCACTGCTTCAGTTGTTAGTCACCACTATGTCCAAACACAGCTGCAGAGTACTTGAAAATTTGTACTTAAAAAAATTTGCATCCATTTCAAGAGTTTTTCACTTTGTCTACCTTACTCTCGTGGACTATAAAAAAGTGGGTCAATTTTAGAAATAAACTGTATGCTGTCTTCTCACCACAAGTAACATGTCCAGTATATGACCTGTAGCTTTGAAATTTTGCAGTTAATTTCCACCTCAAAAGGTCATTTTTGGCAGCAGAAAAACACAAATAGGTTTTATTTTTGGACTTTTTTCTAAGATATATATTTGGATTATTGAACCCAAAAAGTATACCCTGATTGTCAAGCAGCCCGAAAGGAAACATCACGCGCAGCGAAAAGTCAGCAGTTCATTTGTGAAAGTTTCAGCTACAAGATGCAATGCTCTGTCCTGGTTAGGCAGCTAAAATGTATTTGACGCTTGCATCTGATTTTCTGTTGACATGTTTAACCATAACTAGCAGGAGAGTTAATTGACAGCTTTAATCTTGACTTTATATGAAAATAAAAATCCTTTCTACTGACATGCTCTGGTCAGTGTATGTAGTGCAGCAGGTGGTGGGATTAAGAAGCATGTCCTCTATTTACAAAATCAATTTGCGTCATACAACCACAGAGCAAATTTAAACTAGCAACATGCAACCAATGAAAACTTCTGGTTTTGGGAAAGACAGTAAAATGTTTTTTTTCCCCTCCCCCCCTCAACAAGCAACCAAAAAAAAAGTTGGCCCATGCTTGAAATCTGCTTGTTGCAGGCTGCTGCGTCTATGCAGTAGTCTCTGCTAATTCAGAAAGTGGTGTAGATCCATTGCAATACAACAGAGTTTCTAAAACCGCTGGAGGTGATCATACTGAAATGTGTGGGGTTTTTTGGAGACACAGGTGGCCAAACAGATGATAAACACAAAGTTAACGTGTGCAAAATGTCGTCTGACTGGTTTAGCATGAATTTGTGTGTGGGCGCGCGCTCGCACATTATTATTCACAAAGTTCTCAATAGAAGCTGCAGAAAACTCCATAGTGGTTACTCTGATTGGCTGTAATATGTGGGAATGTCTGTCTACTACAGGGCTCGAAATTCTTTTTTTTTTTTTTTTTCACCAGCCAGCCGGACTAGTTACCTTCCAAAGTAACTAGCCAAACAGAAAATCAACTAGCCAAAATTTGTTCATGTATGAATGTTACTTCTGCCAAAAATAATGCAAAAGAGAGTAGTTACCATTGTTCATGACTAATGCTCATTTATTTCAAGACCTGAGTATTTTGATACTGTTGTTAAATACATAAATGAGAACAACACAGCACCATAATATAATATCGACAAATAATAATATATTGGAAAACTTGACAACTTGGTGTATGAGTATTGAAAGCAAATATACTTACTATCATGACTATAGCACCCAAAATATGCCCAACGTGCTTTCTGTATTTAACCATTTATGAGAGAGAAAGCATTAGGAGCTTCATATTGACTAGGAAATCAACTTGAAAAAAATTAATTATTCCATAAAAATCGTATCGCAGCCAAGGCCTACCCTGCTCCCACGTTTGCTTATAAGTCCTTTGTCATTTCTCCTCTTCAGACCGAGGTCGCTTTGTCCTCGTCTCTGGCGGTTTCTGTACACCTTTCAGAAAATTCCACATCGCAACGTAGCTTTGGCAGATGTAGATGTAAACAACAACAAAAACGTGTTTAAATGGGCGATAATGTGGCCACATCTATTGAATTTGATAACGTGATGTGGCCAAGCGTCGGTCTGTGAATGGAGGGCGGAGTCAGGGAAGGTAAGTGGTGGAATCATTGCACCTGATGGGGATTAACCTGTTTGTGTATCTTCCCCAGTGACCGCGCCCTTTAAAAGGAGAGGAGAGCAGAGAAAGGGAGGTCTCTCTCTCTCCCCAACCAGAACACACGTGCATGTGTGTGTGTGTGTGTGTGTGTGCGTGCGCGCGCACGCGGCTGGGAAGTGATAAAAGGCTGAAAAGCTAGCAATAAATAGTTAATTGAGAACTCAGTTCTGGTCTGCCATGCTTCTGTGCTCCACCCACCTGGTCCAATACTACACGTGATTACCGCAATAATCAACGAGATGCGTTATACTGTATGCATGCGCAGTAGTGAAAAAAACGACAGCCTGACTTGTACACGATATGATTCGGAATTCTTCGGTATTTTCCGTCCTGCCGATAAACACATCGATTAACACAGACACGGCACGCACTTTAACACAGACACGCGGCTTTAGTTGACGGTGTGTCTGAATCTTCGCTTTTTATATATATATATATATCAATATCAATTTTTTTTTATTTATTTATTTTTTTTATTTTCAACTAGCCAGCTGGGCTGGCTAGTGACAGGAATTACTCGCCAAATGACAAATTAAGTCGCCTCGGGCGACCAGACCACCGCGAATTTCGAGCCCTGTAGTATTCACTTCGAAAAAAAGAGTCAAAGATGACTTTCTAGGATGTTGACTATTGGCCATTTTATATAATATATTTTGTGAAACGTAGTCCTAGTCCAAAGATGTCTTTGTTCTCAGTGTTCGTTGAGTTGCAGCCCCATCAGTGTATTTTAATGATGAAGGGATCCTATAATATACAGTCTTTTTGGCCAGCAGTAAGACTTTTTTTTTTTGGTATTACTGCTGTATATGACTTTCACAGTTTTGTGAAACTATGGGATTGTGGCTTTTGAGGATACAAAAGCAGGCCAGGTGGACTAACAGAACGACATTCTTTACCACTCTCTACTGGTATACTTACAGTGGTGCTTGAAAGTTTGTGAACCCTTTAGAATTTTCTATATTTATGCATAAACATGAGCTTAAACATCAGATTTTCACACAAGTCCTAAAAGTAGATAAAGAGAACCCATTTAAACAAATGAGACAAAAATATTGTACTCGGTCATTTATTTATTGGGGAAAAGGATCCAGTATTACATACCTGTGAGTGGCAAAAGTATGTGAACCTTTGCTTTCAGTATGTGGTGTGACACCCCCCCCCCCGTGCAGCAATAACCGCAACTAAATGTTTCCGGTAACTGTTGATCAGTCCTGCATACCGGCTTGGAGGAATTTTAGCCCATTCCTCCATTCAGAACAGCTTCAACTCTGGGATGTTGGTGGGTTTCCTCACATGAACTGCTCGCTTCAGGTCCTTCCACACCATTTCAATTGGATTAAGGTCAGGACTTTGACTTGGCCATTCCAAAACAATAACTTTTATTCTTCTTTGACCATTCTTTTGTAGAATGACTTGTGTACTTACGGTCGTTGTCTTGCTGCATGACCCACCTTCTCTTGAGATTCAGTTCATGGACAGATGTCCTGGCATTTTCCTTTAGAATTTGCTGGTATAATTCAGAATTCATTGTTCCATCAATGATGGCAAGCCGTCCTGACCCAGATGTGGCAAAACAGGCCCAAACCATGATACTGCCACCACCATGTTTCACAGATGGGATAAGGTTCTTTTGCTTGAATGCAGTGTTTTCCTTTCTCCAAACACAACGCTTCTCATTTAAACCAAAAAGTTCTATTTTGGTCTCATCTGTCCACAAAACATTTTTCCAATAGCCTTCTGGCTTGTCCATGTGATCTTTAGCAAACTGCAGACAAGCAGCATTGTTCTTTTTGGAGAGCAGTGGCTTTATCCTTGCAACCCTGCCATGCACACCATTGTTGTTCAGTGTTCTCCTGATGGTGGACTCATGAACATTAACATTAGCCAATGTGATAGAGGCCTTCAGTTGCTTAGAAGTTACCCTGGGGTCCTTTGTGACCTCACCGACTATTACACGCCTTGCTCTTGGAGTGATCTTTGTTGGTTGACCACTCTTGGGGAGGGTAACAATGGTCTTGAATTTCCTCCATTTGTACACAATCTGTCTGACTGTGGATTGGTGGAGTCCAAACTCTTTGGAGATGGTTTTGTAACCTTTTCCAGCCTGATGAACATCAACACTTTTTTTTTCTGAAGTCCTCAGAAATCATCTTTACTCGTGCTATGATACCCTTCCACAAACATGTATTGTGAAGATCAGACTTTGATAGATCCCTGTTCTTTTAAATAAAACGGTGCCCACTCACACCTGATTGTCATCCCATTGATTGAAAATGCCTGACTCTAATTTCACCTTCAAATTAACTGCTAATCCTAGAGGTTCACATACTTTTGCCACTCACAGATATGTAATATTGGATCATTTTCCTCAATAAAGAAATGACCAAGTATAATATTTTTGGCTCATTTGTTTAACTGGGTTCTCTTTATCTACTTTTAAGACTTGTGTGAAAATCTGATGATGTTTTAGGTTGTATTTATGCAGAAATATAGAAAATTCTAAAGGGTTCACAAAATTTCAAGCACCACTGTACATATATAGCAGCAGCTCATCTTATGTCGGGTTTTTTTCCCTTTCTGTTTTAAAAAGCACCTTATTTTTATTTGAACCTAAGGCTCACTTTAGGTGCTGTTCTTTAACTTTATCGCTGCTGGCCAAAAGTAAGTGGCCAGTGCAAGTTCATGTGTTATTGTTCTGCTTTGGAGTGAGAAGTTTGAAGCTTTGGGTCTGAGGTTGTTCCTGCTTTTTAAATATGCGAAATGTTGAATTCAGTTTTCTCAGCAACACTGTTGTGGTGATTGCAGCCTTGTATGTGTGTTCTGACCAAGAAACAAGTTTCATGTACATAGGGCTAAAAATTAACTTCAGTGCTTGGTCGCCACTCGGGCCAGTATCCCTGAATTCTTAGTGGCCCAGGCCAAAATAAAGTGGCCTGTAAATTTCCTCTAGTCAAACACACAATTTAAAACCAGTTTTACTTGAATAACACCTCATGGTGTTTAACAGCATTAATTCTGTGTAATTGTTGTTTAGATATTGTACATTATTCAAACATTACATTACATGAGTCATTTATGCCGCTTTTCCACTACAAACGCGGCTGAGTCGGGCTGAGCCGTGCCGTGCTGAGTCGGGCTGAGCGGGGCTGTTGGAGTTGCATTTTGACTACCACCGCGCTGAACCGTGCTGGCTGGAAGTGGGTGGACACATTGGGTGGAGTTAGCGAAAGTGGGTGGACGTCACGTGATGTCGTTAAGCGGCGCAAACAGTGACATCAGTGATCTTTTAAGCGGTAGTCTCACGACCCGGATAGTAAACAATAAATATGGAGGACATGGGGTCGTTAGTGTTGCTGGTCTTGGTGCTGTGGCTTGTTGTCACCGACAACGCCAACAGATACTGGCAAGAGCGTATAGATGAAGCGAGGTGCATAAGGCTCCAGAAATTCTCATAATTCGTAATTCTTCTTCTTCCGGGTTTACGGTGTTTACAGATCCCAGCGTGCTCGCGGGGCATGTGTGGGCATGTGAGGACACTCCTCCTCACCAATCAGTGCACAGGGGAGTGTCTGCTCACGCCCCCAGCCTCACTCAGCTCGGTTTGGCTTGCTTCAGCCCCACTCCAAAACCGTGCGAGTTTTGGGTGCTAAGCAGGGCTGAAGCGAGCTGAGTCGTGCTGTTTTGAGATAGTCGAAATGCGAGCCGTGTCGGGCTGAAGTGAGCTGAAGCGAGCTGAAGTGAGCTGAAAAAGGGTAGTGGAAAAGGGCCATTAGCTGACGTTTCTATTCAAAGTGACCTAACAGTAAGTGCATGTAGCCAAGAGAATCCAGGAGCAACCAGTGCTGAAGTTCTCGTGTAGACAAATGGCCTACAAATACCATCCAGTATCTGGAATGATCAGGGTAGTTAAGAAGTTGAAGAAGCTTGGACAAATACATAGACAAGGAATTATTTAAGAGGCTGTCCACACGGCAACGGATTCAGGTGAATCTGATAAAATTGTTTATTGTTTTGGCCTGGCATCCACACGGCACCAGCGTTTTGGGTGCCCCAAAACGAGAACAGGTTCCAGAGTGGAAAAATCTGGCAACGGCACCGCTGCGAAGTCGTCTGGATGAGTAGAACGGATTTGTTTATGATGTCACAACCACATGACTAGAACAAGCAGCACTCTCGCTGTTTTGTATGAACCACTGCATTGCATTCACTTTTGTATACAGCTTTTCTTTTAAATAAACAAGTAACTGAACCATTTCTTGAATTTCTTTTTTTTATTGGATAAGACTGCTTTTCAAAATGTTCTCACACAATATAAAAAGTTATATAAATTATATAAAAATGCTTTTCAAAATGTTCACACACAATAAGAAAATTAAGTTATATAAAACTATGCACACTAAAAACTAATTTGTACACACAGAAGGCACGATTTCCTTGCGTAGTCGCAGCCATCTTGTTGTTGTGTGCTTGTTCCTGTGAGTGCTTCACGTCGGGTAGAAGGGGTTTATGCGCATGCGTCCTACTTCTATTGTTCTGGTGTCTCCGATGGGACCGTCTTACAGCGCACATAGAGGTGTGGCATGTGTATTGCATCGTTTTCAGCAAGCGTTGCGTTGCCATATGTACCTGATATTTTACTGATTCGTTGCCCATGTGGACGAGATATATTTATATATTTTTTTAAATAAAATCTCGTTGTCGTGTGGATGTAGCCTAAGTATGGTATGTTTGTTTCCAAAATTTGACAGCATCTGCATTAAAATAGCCAATACTTCTCTCCTAGCTTTTGCTTATTGAGCCTACAGTATATGGTATTTAGCAGACACTTTTGTCCAACGCGACTTACTATATATAAACACTACATTATTAATAAATCAATATAATCGCTCTACTGACACAGCCTACCTTTCCAGATGATGGCTACTGTAGGATTTCCTTTTTTTTGCACTGGCTAGGTTCAACCTCAGCCTTTTAAGCAAACAAACTCACCCTCTCTTTTACACACAATTTTGCCAATTGTATTACTGTGTAGGTAATTGTACGCCTCCGTGCTTTTGTAGTTCCTTAGCTCCTCGCCATCAACGCCCTCACCAAGAATAAAATAATTGACAATGCCAGCATAGCTAACGTTGGGCCATGACTTCATGTCGTCCATTCATTCCATGAGGGTAGACAGCTGGGGCACTTTGATCGTATTATCCCCAGAGCACATCAGAAAATCGGACCCGTGCAACCATCTTTTAGTCATCTTTGATCTTGCCTACCTAGCAGTTAGCGTTAGCTGCAAGCGTCAACACAGCGGAGCGGAAGAAAGATCCCAGCTTTCGCTATGACTCAGCAATGAATCATGGGAAAGGTCAAAGTTCAGAAAAGTTTTGTGCTGTGTTGTACTTACTCATTCCCTACCCCCTACTCACGATCTAGAGAATTCTGTATAGAGGACTATATAGTGAGCTCTTTGGTAAAATGGGGGGGGGGGAACACTTTCGGGCACTACACCGCTGTGCCGTTATTTACATCATTACTGTCGCACAGTTGAAACATGCCAGATTATGTGGTGGGTTTTCAAAATAATAAATACATGCATGTATTTTTTGTGGTAAATATAAGTATAGTGTACTTCCTACACTAATAAATGCAAAGTTCTTTGTGTCTGCTGCACCTTTCAGTTCTTTTAAATCAAGGCTGAATACTTTTCTTCTTTGTTCAGGGATGAGAATTTTCCGCGGAATTCCGAGTTTTTCCTGCTGAAAACGTCATTTTTGTGAAACGTGTAAATCCGTTGAAAATTTCGGGGGGTTCGGGGTGTGTGTGTGTGTGTGTGTGTGGTTAACGATCTGTGGTCACCTTATAACGCAGACATCCCGAGTCTCTCGGAAGTTCCGGGAGTCTCCCGCATATTGATAGTGGCTCCCTGATGCCCGCAAATTGGAGAATATCTCCCGGAATCTAGAGCAAGGGAGCAAGAGCGTGCACGCGCAACATTGTCTACCTTGCGCATCTTAGAATGTGCACATATGACGGCGCGTGAGAGAGAGACTGCGCGTGTGCCTGTTCATGTAGCGCGTGCTAGACAAAGAGCATCCTGATTGGGTTACTCAGCAAAATAAGCCAATCAGCTTTCAGTGTGGGCGGGCTTTTATCCCTTTTCTTGGGGACCGACGTTTTCAGTTGAGTCAGTGCAGCTTACAGGATTGGCGTGGCAGAGAGCACGCGCGCGCATGCCCCAGAAAACCAAAGTACAAAACCCACTTCAGCTCAGATTACACAAAAGAATCTCCCTGTCTAATAAGGGTAAAAAAAATGACAGTTTCGCGCGATGTACTGTTTGCAACAGTGATTTCAGCATTGCCCATGGTGGCTTAAATGATTGTAAAGGACATGTTGTAGTGAGGAGTGTCAGTTCATGTGCATTATATTTAGGTCTACAACAGGCTGGCATGAAAAGACCAAACTTACTGAAGATTTCCGTAAAGTAACAGTGTATGAATATACATCATATATATCAAATATATATCAAATACACGTCATATATAAGTGTGTATCTTTTATAAATGGGGTTAGCTTATCTAATGTAGCATGTTGGGGAGAATCATAGTATCATATCTATATTTCTGATAAAATTTTAGGTATGATACCGTGTATAACTCTCCTACTTATTGCTCATTTCATAGGGGGGATTGCTGGCATGTGCCGCGCGGGAGCGTCTGCCCAAGTTTTTTAGGCCGAGATGAACTTAGTTTTTGATTTAAAAAAAAATTTCCAATATGTAATGCCAATTGTACATGCCTATTCTTTAATTCAAAATCACCATCTTGATCTTCAGATTGACCATATGGTCAACTACACAACATCCTGTCCAGATAAAACCTAGTTAGTACACACAACAGTTGAAAGGGAAGTGATAAGTGATGTTGAATGTTGCCTGCTTAATATGCAAGACCTCCTGCTACCATGATAACGTCAGAAGAAAGCTTAAGAGAATTATATGATAGAACTTTTTTCTGGTTTGCACTTCATTTTAAAGGATTAGAGTATTCAAAGACATGAATAGCTAAAATGCAGAAATATAATACTGTAGAGCTCGTTTATATTAAAAGATGCATTTTTTTTTTTTTTTTTAAATCATCAAATGGGAATTGATTAAAAACAAGTCTCTTGTCCCATATTACTCGTTTTCACCTGGTAGTCCACCAAGAAGGGGAATTTATTTCCAAATAAATTGCAACTTTTTGCTGATAAAATGAATGGTTTTGGGGTTAAAAAAAAAAGCCAATCATTAGCTCCCGCCCCCTGGGCCCCCACCGGGGCTCTGCCAGGGAAATCGATAAATCAAACGGGATAAAGAACTGTTTCCGATGGGCATGGCTCGATAGTAGCGTTACCGTGCAGATAGGGACACAAACCGTGATGACGTGCCTGACGGAACATATCCGAAAAGTGGACGTGCCGGGAAAGGTTCTGTGTATTCTGTGCTCAGATATGATCAATTATGGAAACGGAGGAGCTAGAAGCATCCAGGAGCACATCAAAACAAAAAAAGCACAAGGGTACGTTTTACTTAAATTGTCAAAGATAGTCAGGAGGAATCTAATATATCGTTACGGTTACCTCCATTATTGCTCATGATATATATTTATCATAAAGTTTATAAACGTTTTAAACCATCATTGAATTTGAAATCATTTTATATATATATATATATAAGGCGCACCCCCCCCCCCCCCCCATGCACACTTTGCGTGCGTTATGTCTGCCCTTGGCAGACATTTCAGTTTTTTTTTTTTTTAAATGTCTCATTCTCATCCCTGTTTGTTGCTGCCTTTTGTTAAATCAAATTTGAGGCTTTTGATTAATTCCTCGCTCTGCACTGTAACTTGTATTTTATTGGTCTTATTCTATTTTCGTTTATTTTCTGTTCTCTTACTATTTGTGGCTAATTGTACTTGAATGTCTGTGTTTCTTCTTCCGTCCATCCACCCCAACACACTACAATATTATTGCCATTTTCACACCACAATTTTGCTCATTGTCATAAGGAAAAACAAACTACTGGTATACTCAATCTAAAATACTTAACAGTTCTTATGAAGCAGCTCTGTGAAAATGTGTGACTGCAATGCATGATGGATGTACACTACTTTTCATAATGCATTGTGGAATATTTGGAGTCCACTCTATAGGGTGTAATAATTCTCACTATACATTCGGACAGCGCTACAAAATGGCAAACTCACTATATAGTCCAGTATATAGTGAGTGATTTCGGACACAGCAGTGGATATCATGAAGCAATCTGAAAACTCTCGAATGGCTTTGAATTTTGCACTTTAAACTTTTACTAGAATTCACAAATTTGGAGTTGAGGAAAAGAAAGCAAAGAAAAGGGTACTCCAAGGAATGAACATTTTATTAAATTTGTCTTTTTTTTTTTTCATACTTCTCAAATCATAGTCGCCCTTTGGGTGGCCAAACTTCACCTGTTAGTGGCCCTGGTCAGTTTTTAGTTGCCACTAGTGACCATGTGGCCGCCAAGCTTCAACCCTACGTACGAGGCTATTGCTTATTGTTTTTTTTGGGGGGGAGGAGGGCAGGAAGCTGTGTTTCAAATAATTTCTTGGCTGAGATGTAGAAGTGATAAGTGTACCATTAATGTAATCTTCCTGTGATATTGTACACCATATTGATTCATTTTTGTCTCTTCTCTTGTTAATAGTATGCTCTATGATAACCCCACCCTTCCACCTCCACACAATCCACTATACACAAGAGGCAACTGAACACTGAATGATTTGTGAAGCATGAACTTGAGGTAACACAACTCTTGGTGAAGCTTAGTATGGTCTTCAGCAAGATGTTTTGCCAAGTTTGTGGGTTCTTTCGGCCTGCTGTGGTCCTCCTGTATGGTAGGCAGCACATCCCACGTTTTACAGCAGGAGGATCTTCCTTGGCCATGCTTTCATCACATTGTGCTGCATGTGTGATTTGTGTTGCTGCGTGCTCTTGATGATTAGAATGCATAATGTGATTCGTCCAGGGAAAATGGCTGAAATAAAGAACCGAGAGAATGGAAAGGCTGTTTTTTTTTTTTTTTTTTTTTTCTCTCCTTTCCCCCCCCCCAGGTTTTTGACTTGGAGTCTGCTGGTGATTTCAGTCATAAACCACTGCATCTCGTATGCCATTCTTTACTGTTTGTGTTATGAATGTTGTCCTCCACATGAACAGCAAATGGGTCAAGCTTTCTGAGCAGTTTACCTATGATTTTGTTGTGGTGATGCTGAATTCATGTGTAAAAGTGCAGACCTGAAAGGGGCATTGTACATTAGCTGTTTCCTCTCTAACATATCATTCAGTGCGTTTACATGCACATCCAAATCGAGTTACTGTTGGTAATTGAGCTAAGGGTCCCAGCAGGGGTGCCAGAGAAATCCAATCCTACATGCACACAAGGAAATCGAGCTATTGTGTGAGGTGCATTGTGCACCCGAGCCACAGGTGGCGCTACACGCCCCATCATGTTGGTACACTTCCGGTTGTCGTCATGAAGAAGAGCTATTCAAGAGTATAAACAAAGTTATCAGCAGTGTTGCCAGATACTGCTGACGTTTTCCAGCCCAAAACATGTTCAAATCCGCCAAAATGCACTTAAAACCGCCCAATCTGGCAGCACTGGCAGTTCTGTGTTCACAAGTTCTGTGCTCAAGCTGTTAGGCTTGCTCTAACAGACTGTATGGCTACAAACTGTCCTGCGCAGACCACTGTTTTGTAAGGCAACTTATGCCGCTTTTCCACTACAAACGCGGCTGAGCCGTGCCGTGCTGAGTCGAGCTGAGTCGAGCTGAGCGGGGCTGTTGGAGTTGCATTTCGACTACAACCGTGCTGAACCGTGCTGGCTGGAAGTGGGTGGACACATTGGGTGGAGTTAGCGAAAGTGGGTGGATGTCACGTGATGTCGTTAAGCAGCGCAAACAGTGACATCAGTGACAGTGGCGGAACAAGTCAGAGCCGGGCCGGGGGCGGGGCAAATGACCGGGCCCTTTATTAAAGCTTATCATAACATCATTTTAGGCTACAAAATGTCCGCAACTGCGGTGTTTACCAATTTCAACACTACCGGGTGCAACTATGTTATTTAGTACATCAAGTCCTTCAAACGAACATGTAACTCAGAAACAAAAAACATTAGGATACTGTACATGGCTCATAATAAAACATCAATAGCCTATACTGCGCGCATTATTTGAAGGGCATACGAATGAGCGCTCAGAGGTTGCAACGGTGACAGGAAGAGTCAGAAATAAAAGGAGGGCGGTGCAAACCTCACTGAATGCACTGTGTTTACCAATTTCAACACTACGGGGTGCAACTATGTTATTTTGTACATTAAGTCCTTCAAACGAACATGTAACTCAGAAACAAAAAAACATTAGGTGACATACTGTACATGGCTCATAATAAAACATCAATAGCCTACTACGCGCATTATTTGAAGGGCATACGACGAGCCTTGCGCTCCGCGAACTCGTCCACGATGCTCTGTATGTCACTGATTCAGTGATCTTTTAAGCGGTAGTGTCACGACCCGAATAGTAAACAATAAACATGGAGGACATGGAGTCGTTAGTGTTGCTGGTCTTGGTGCTGTGGCTTGTTGTCACCGACAACGCCAACAGATACTGGCAAGAGCGTATAGATGAGGTGAGGCGCATAAGGCTTCAGAAATTCTCGTAATTATTATTCTTCCGGGTTTGCGGTGTTCACAGATCCCAGCGCGCTCGCGGGGCGTGTGTGGGCATGTGAGGACACTCCTCCTCACCAATCAGTGCACAGGGGAGTGCCTGCTCACGCCCCCAACCTCACTCGGCACGGCTTGGCTCGCTTCAGCCCCACTCCAAAACGGTGCGAGTTTTAGGGGCTAAGCAGGGCTGAAACGAGCTGAGTCGTGCTGGTTTTTGGTAGTCGAAACGCGAGCCGTGTCGGGCTGAAGTGAGCTGAAGCGAGCTGAAGTGAGCTGAAAAAGGGTAGTGGAAAAGGGCCATTATTTTGCACAATTGTACATTTTTCTAAAGTCCATTTTTTGCTTACAAATTTTTTTTTTTTGCTTACAATTTAACTTGTCTTAATAAACACCCAAAAAGTTCAATTGTTTTTTATTGACATTCTTCAGATGACTTGTTTATGTACACAATTCACAGCTATGCAACAGCTGTACAGATGTATTTGGTGATACAGTAAGTGAGCTAAATTTTAACAGTGCAAACAATGCCACAAAAAGAAAAGATTCATGCCGTTGTCATGCCGACCGAGGCTGTTGTGTTTCCTGCTTGTGGTCTCGTCACTCGTCACTTCCGGAAGGGGCAGTGCTAAAGTAAGTAGCTCGACTACGTAGCTCGATAGGGTTTACATGCACTAAGTAGCTCGGCAGAAATCGCATAATCTAGGTCGTGTAGCTCGATTCCGAGAAATCAAGTTCGGTTCGATTTCAGCCTAGCTAAGGTGTTTCCATGGCATTTAGAACTTCGATTTCAGTCAAGCAACGGCAGAAATTCAATTTTCTCTATGTGAATGTAAACGCACTGATTCAGACTGAAAGTTTTCATCACAATCATAAATGTAATTTCTCACATGACAGCAAAGTTGATGAGCGTTAATATCTGAGATGCCCTGTTTACGTCAGTAATTGTCCTTCAGTTCAACCCAGACTGTTATTTTAAGATCTTTTTGGAATTCTATTCATTTTTAATTTCATAGCTGAATATTGACCCTATGGTATACATGGTAAGTTAAACCTTGAGGTATTGCTTACTGGTGTAAACAGCATGTAGATTTTTCAGCAACTGCAATTCTGCATTCTTTGGATTTCTAGAAAGAAGATATGGATGGATACCGTATGGAGTATTTTATTTAGCTCTGTGATTAGTTATTAGGTCCGTATTTTTTTCCTTTGCTCAGTTGAGCTGTGAAGCTCATTTGTAAAAGTCATGGTGAGGGAGCTGGCTTCATGTAAGGAGGAGCGGAGTGTCTGTCTGTGAGAAAAATGGAGATCATCTTACACTTTTACTGCAGTAACTGTCTTGACGGAGTTGGATTTTGAGCCATTGGAGTCTTCTAATCTCTCTCTGAAATACACTAGCTCCTCCCTTCCGATGACACTGCTGCTTTCCCCACAAATGTCTCCGCATTTAGGCGTTTACAATGTCCGTGATTTTCTCATTGTCACTGTGACCTGTAAATGCACTGATGTTGATTAAAGCTTTCATGTTGAAGTAAATCGTTCCCATGTGTGACATTTTGCCACTACATACCCGAGGTACATGTAATTTTCCTGGTGTTTAGTTAAATCCACTTTCAGATGATTTTCTATTGTTTGTGGCACATGAGCAGAAGTTCACAGGCTCTGAGGGAAGTGCAGCTGACTGTGTACTGTGAATCTACAGAAGGTTTTTTTTTTTTTTTTCCTTATTTACCAGTGAAACTGGGTGGTCTTTGGAATGATTTGAAATATGGTGCTGATAGGTCTGTATCTCATAGTTGAAACCTTCATCAGGATGCAAGAGCAATGAACATTAGAAACTTGGTTAGAAGTAGACATTAGCTAGCAAACTAGCTCACCATGTCTTATTACAACATGTTAGCGAGCACTTTTTAGCTCACTCAGTGTTGGCACCCAGGACATGGGAATGGGTGGCATACTAGCAAAGGGAATTTGCCCACCCCTGCCCACTCATTCCTTTTTATTTATTTATTTTTATTTACGTGTTGTACCAACACACAGGCTGTATAATATAACAAAACAAAGACAATAGTGCATAGACCAGGGGTCATCAAACTACGGCCCGCAGGCCGACTCCGGCCCGCCACCCCCCCTTTGACCGGCCCCCCAGCCCCTCTGCCCCCCACCACTTGAACCGGCCCTATGAGGCAATCCCCAGAAGTGGTCATGGCCTATTTTTTTAAATTGCTTTTTGGCAAATAATATGTCTGCATCTTGTATTTTGTTGATTTTATCAATTAAAATTGATATTTAGTTATAAAATGAACTATTCATATTTTCCGAATTTTCGTCATATGCTCGCGATCAAGCAGTGACAGGCAGCGCACGCGCAGAGAACTGTCAGTTTTCAGAACAGCAAAATGGCTAGTGGTCAGCGAAAAGCTGACAGAGAGTGCAGAGTTTTTAAAGAACAGTGGACCACCGATTATTTTTTCGTTCAGTGTAAGGACCGTGCAGTTTGTCTTGTATGTAAAGAAAGTGTGTCGGTTTTCAAAGAATATAATCTGCGTCGTCACTACGAAACCCGCCACAAAGAGTATGCTAGTTTGCGAGGGCAAACGAGAAGACAGGATTCGGAGGATGAAATGCGGACTGGCTGCACAACAGAATGTATTCCTTTGCCAAACCCAGATCAACCAGGCTGCTGTCCGAGCTAGCTATAAGGTAGCTCACCTACTAGCTACCCATGGAAAGCCGTTTACTGATGGGGACTTTGTTAAAGTATGCATGCTTGCTGTGGCCGAGGAGGTGTGTCCCGACAAGAAGGATGCGCTCAACGCGGTGAGTCTCTCCGCACCTACTATGACCAGGCGAACCGAAGATTTGGGGGACAACGTGTATGACCAGCTGAATGAGAGAGCGTCAGAATTCGAGTTTTTTGCTTTGGCCATGGATGAGAGCAATGACGTGCAGGACACAGCACAACTGCTGTGATCTATTGATCTATTGCTCATTTATAATTTCACTGGTTTTTTTTTTAATGTATTCATTTTATAGGCCTATTTATTTGACCTTTGTTAAGTGCTGCACACTATTATTATTAATAATATCAACAGGCCTACCTACAATTTATAATTTTCCACTCACCTTTGCAAGTGTCAATCACCTTGACTAGGCAGATGTTTCTTACCTTGACAGCTTTGATGTTATTTCTCATCTCATCTCATTATCTCTAGCCGCTTTATCCTTCTACAGGGTTGCAGGCAAGCTGGAGCCTATCCCAGCTGACTACGGACGAAAGGCGGGGTACACCCTGGACAAGTCGCCAGGTCATCACAGGGCTGACACATACACACAGACAACCATTCACACTCACATTCACACCTACGGTCAATTTAGAGTCACCAGTTAACCTAACCTGCATGTCTTTGGACTGTGGGGGAAACTGGAGCACCCGGAGGAAACCCACGCGGACACGGGGAGAACATGCGAACTCCACACAGAAAGGCCCTCGCCGGCCCCGGGGCTCGAACCCAGACCTTCTTGCTGTGAGGCGACAGCGCTAACCACTACACCACCGTGCCGCCCCTGATGTTATTTTTATTACAAAATAAATAAATGGAATATCAGTGGTATTTCAAATTAAAACAAAGTGTGAAGACTCGATTACTACTTTTTGCAAACCACTAGTAAAGATAAACAAATTATGTGCCAGGAATCAAGTGTTGATATAGTAGTGTGGAAATAGTAGTGGGGATGGCTGTGCCAGGCTATTAATCTCTACTACACAATGAGGCCTGCTGGTGGTCATATTTGTCTGGGTCATACAATTCTTCTGTTATATAGCTGACCCGACCCCGGCCCCCCATCACAGTCAGGAATGACAATGTGGCCCCCAGAGAAAAAAGTTTGGTGACCCCTGGCATAGATGGTGACTGCTCACTCATTTCTGTTGTTCATTTAAGTCTGCTTATGTGCAAGCCCAAGGTCAGGATCCCTGACTCTGTAAAAGGAAGTACTCCTGGATTTTTCTCCACGTCAACCTGGGATCCTGCTGATTCAGCTGGTAAGCGTCTACTAGTCGTGATTCATCAGTTCTCAGAAAAATCCCCTGAAATAAACAACAGAAGAACAAAGCTGCAGGACGGAGGATAGGCAGTCAGGTACAGGGTGAATATTCTGCCCTTTTCTGTAAAGGAACTGCTGCTGGTTAGCAGCTGCTGCTGCTATGGCTGTCTTTGCCTGATATTTTAAGGTGGTTCATTTCTTGGAGCTGATCCTATGTGGGCAGTCATTCCAGAACTGGTTATGGGTGATTTGTGTTTCTCATAACAAGGTTGAGAGGAAGTTTAATGCAGTAGCTGCAGTATCCTCTGACTATCTCTTTTAAAACGTATCTGCATCATTAAAGGTGTTGGTGAGCAGGTGGCATTTAGTGCAGTGGATGTGAACAGGGTGGATGCGTTCCTGTCATCCTACATCCTTCTTTCCAAAAGTACGAAGCTGCTCCTGCGTCTGGACTCGCCACCCAGTCTCGTCTTACGTTGCTGTCAGTGTATAGGGATGTGTGTTCAGTACTGTGATGCACGTTGCTAGGGAGCTGAAGGGCAGTGCGTGGGGGATGCTGCTGTGCTGTATGAAGGAGGCTATGGATCATTATGCTACCACGTGCAGATACAGCACTTTGTATATGATCTCACACTATTGCGTTTTTGCAGAGACAATCTGTTAGAGTTGCTGTAATGCAATATTTCTTGAACGTGTTAACTTCAGCCGTTTAAATCCATGGCTATGGAAGGATGAAACCACAGAGGCTGATGGTCTATTCATTCTCTTGGTTAGGTTGCCAAGGCAACACTGTGATATCATCTGCAATAGATTCATGTTACTAATCCCACAAAGAAGTGTATCTAACAATCCGACTCTGACGATGTATTTTGAAGTTAGGAAGACTACAAAGCTGCAATAGTCTTGGAGCACAGTGCAATAGATGATTTATGATGATCGATGATCTAAGCAAAGGACATAATTCAGAGAAATGTAGTGTCTGTAGACCATTCTACACTGCACCAGCCCTTGTGTGAAAACAGTGGGTACTAACACAGACACTGAAAATGCTGCATCCTCCAAAACGAGCAAGAGTTAAGAGCGAATAAACGTGAGCTGGTGTAGGACTGCTTACTTGCGACCAAGTATTGGAACATACACTTAAATGGGGATGAGGCCAGTGCAATATTTTCAAAGCTACAAGGGTACTAGGTAGTGTATCCCTATGTAAGCCACATATTATCAAAATCAAATCACTTGAACCTAGGATAATATTAAAGCTGTACACCAAATTTCATCAAATACTTTCACTATTTGAGTTGCGTTGGCGGCACGGTGGTGTAGTGGTTAGCGCTGTCGCCTCACAGCAAGAAGGTCCTGGGTTCGAGCCCCGGGGCTGGTGAGGGCCTTTCTGTGTGGAGTTTGCATGTTCTCCGCGTGGGTGAACATTCCTCCGGGTGCTCCGGTTTCCCCCACGGTCCAAAGACATGCAGGTTAGGTTAACTGGTGACTCTAAATTGACCGTAGGTGTGAATGTGAGTGTGAATGGTTGTCTGTGTCTATGTGTCAGCCCTGTGATGACCTGGCGACTTGTCCAGGGTGTACCCCGCCTTTCGCCCGTAGTCAGCTGGGATAGGCTCCAGTTTGCCTGCGACCCTGTAGAAGGATAAAGCGGCTAGAGATAATGAGATGAGTTGCGTTGGGAAAAGACAAACAAATGGAGGCAAAAATATAACCTCCTACAACAAAGTTAAAGCTTAAAGTGCCATTCCACCATTGGATGTATTTTTTTTGGCATAAAATACAATATATTTTATGACAACATGACTAGACAGAGAAATCTTTTAGCTTCAAAATGATATATCAAACACAATTTTTTGACGACAAGTATATTAATTTTGCGACCAAAGTCACCTTCCCTTTTAATTTCCGCGCGGTAGTGAAACGTGATATCATCGGCAGGTTCCCCTTCTTGTGTACCACATCACGTGTGACGTGGCACAGATTATCAGCAATGGCGGATAGAACGCGATTGTCAGCTTCGGAAAAGAAGCGAAGGAAAATAGCAAGTGATGCCCAAAGGAGACGGTCGATGGTGAATATCGGCACAGCAATCGACAAGTGGAAATCGCGTTCTATCCGCCATTGCTGATAATCTGTGCCACGTCACACGTGACGTGGTACACAAGAAGGGGAACCTGCCGATGACATCACGTTTCACTACCGCGCGGAAATTAAAAGGGTAGGTGACTTTGGTCGCAAAATTAATATACTTGTCGTTGTCAAAAAATTGTGTTTGATGTATCATTTTGAAGCTAAAAGATTTCTCTGTCTAGTCATGTTGTCATAAAATATATTGTATTTTATGCCAAAGAATACATCCAATGGTGGAATGGCACTTTAAGAGTGAGAACAGGACAAAGGAAGATTTAACCCAGGAGTTGCACATCATATTGGCAAATATAGCACTTTTTTAACAACTTTATACGTAAGGGGCCATGCATGGATGAACTAGTGAATTAATGCAGGGGAATGATGCTATGCTTTTGTGCCACTGTAACTCTTTAATCAGGACCTGGATCTTGAAAATAAAGGTATAAACGTTAAACATCCCTGTAAATATAAAATGCTCACGCATTGTCAAGTTTGATTTATGTTGATCCACCCGGTCGGACTACGTTTTTCTGAAGAGCCTTCGCACAGCACAGTGAACATGGAGCAAGCTGAACGTTTTTGTTGCATGAGCATGATGTTCACATGAATGCAGCTTGTCATTTAAAGCATGTTTGTCTGTGAGTTAGATATAATGGGGATATGGAAACTTTCCCCTTATGTCAGTCTTGCCTCACTGCCTCTGAGATAAAACAAGCCTGAAGAGCAGTGGAAACATACCTATTGTGTCTGCAGGAGCTTTTCACTTGTTTTGTGATGGGGTGGGTTTTTTTGTTGTTGTGTGTTTTTTGCATGTGCTAACAGAATTGGCAGCTCATCCAGGGGAACCAAGCAGTTCACATCAGGTCAACAGGTATAGCCCTCGTACTTGTATTTTATAACCTTGGGAAGAATCATTTCCCATGTCCAGTCTGCATTACTATGTTTATTTTATACCTTAAATGTTCAGTGACCTTTGTGGCAGTTCAGACAATCTCCCTGTTGGAATGTTTGGCATGGGCTTTCTGGAAATATCACTGGCCACCTTCTGACAGGCGAGATAGTGTGCTGCTGCTTGGCCGGAGTGTCTGTTAGTGGCAGTAGAACTGTATGTTGCTCTTATTTTGCCTAAAGTCAGAAACCATGAGCTAACTCTACTAAACATTAATCGTGGAAGTGTTGTGGTAAATGCCCTTTATTTTTAATTTTTTGCTATAGGCTGCCCATTATAAATTTCCAACAGAGAACAACTACGACTAATAAGTCACCATGTGTACGGTCTCTGAAACTCAAGGTTATGTTACAGTAACAGTTTTAAAAGAACTGTAACAAAAGCTAAGTCGATGAGGAGTATTATCCAGCTGACTTTTGATTTTAAATAAAAATAGTTTCTTTGGACTTTTGCTCACTTTCCCCTCATACATTTCTTCTTCTGCCTGCTAATCACCACAATCTCCTCCCCATTTTTATTTCTTCTCCCTTTGGCATGTCCTGCTGGATCTCTTTCCAGTGTGAGTCTGGAACAGGTGGTCCCTGGGATCCCATCTGTGAAGAACAGCTGCCCTGCGTTCACTGCCCCCAACACACACACATCACCACCACCACCACCGTCTTTATTCTCCACTCTGGCTTATGTTACCTTTTGGTTAAACAGGGCTTTGTGACCCTTCTCTAGAAGCATGTGTTGGCTGGTGCTCTATAAAAACTAATCCAGTAGTGGGGCTTTTGGTCTACACCAGTCATCCATTACCCTCCTCACTAGTCTATATCTCAACATACTACATTTATACTTGTTCTTCAAAATATTTTAAAACAGGCTGGATAAGCTTATTCCCTCACTAGTCCATCCTGCTCAGGTTGGATTTAATTTTGCTCAATTTAACCGGTTAATTTACTTGACTTTATGAAACGTGAAGGATGCGTGCGTTCACTTTTTTTTTTTTTTTTCAGTCTTTTTAAAAAAATTTTTTTTACAGAAAGCTGATGCAACACATCTCACATGAAATAGAATTTGTGCTTCAACCACTTCTCATGTACACCACCTCTCAACTGTGCTGCATTCTTGCAGTCTGCTGATAATATTAAATGACACAGTAAATAATCCACACATACTGAAGTGTACCACGACCTGTCAGCGGTTCACATGACTGATCTTCACATCCAGATAGGAGTTGTGAACCTTTTGGGAACATTTGTTGGACTTGCATGCTTCTTTCAATACTAGCCATCAGTAAATTTGTCGTTTGAGATTTCAGCTGTCCTTGTCCTGTCAAGCCTAAATGTCCACTTGTTCTCTCTGGGGAGTGGAGGGAGTTGAGTGTCAGTAAACACTAAGTCTCAGCATCTCCACTCTGTTCATCCCAACACAGCATCTGTTGTGGTTTCTTCACCCCTCGTTATTTTATCAACTAAAGAGCACAATATGCATATTAGGTGGTTTATTCAGTTTTCAACATGACACTGAATGAGATGCCAGTTTATCACAGGGCAACACACGCGCAACTTCATTCACACCTAGGGGCAATTTTGCAAGCCCAATCCACCTACCAGCATGTTTTTAGGAGATGAGAGGAAACTGGAGAACCACACAGACCCCATTATAAAATGTGCATATAGATGCTACCGCTGACTGCTAATTTCAAGCTGTCGAGCCAAACAAATCATGCGTATATATATTTTTGCATAGTGTGTACGCTGCCAGCTGTCTGTTATACACATATTAGGTATGTCACAATTCGCCCAACTGATGATTCAATTTTCCCATATTTTGGGGGGGGGAAAAAAAAAGTCATTACCAAAAAATGCAGCATTCCTTTTTCTGTTCATCAACTTAAATATTCCTTTTGTTACATTAAAAATTTTTATTCTTTTTCTTAAGCAGCAATAATTATTTAGCCACATTTGTAAAGGATGAAGTAAAATATAACATGAACTAATAGATTCCTTTTCTTAATACTTTATGAACGTTTGTTCCATCTCCATTTGTTTCTCTTTAGCGTTCAGCAGTCTGTTTTGTAAAAAAAAAAAAAAAAGCTTTGTTAAATCTATTTTTAGGCAATTACACAACAGCTCTTTCACATTTTAGTGTTTTTTTTTTTTTTTTTGTGTGCTTTCATGGCATTAGAGCGGTTACTTCCAGCTATAGTGAAGTCATGTATTCCTGATATGTTACGTTATTGCACCTTTTATTTATTTATTTTACCCCCTCCATTGAGTCAATTAAATTGTCTCATCTCATTCATCTCGTTATCTCTAGCCGCTTTATCCTTCTACAGGGTCGCAGGCAAGCTGGAGCCTATCCCAGCTGACTACGGGCGAAAGGCGGGGTACACCCTGGACAAGTCACCAGGTCATCACAGGGCTGACACACAGACACGCACAACCATTCACACTCACACCTACAGTCAATTTGGAGTCACCAGTTAACCTAACCTGCATGTCTTTGGACTGTGGGGGAAACCGGAGCACCCGGAGGAAACCCACGCGGACACGGGGAGAACATGCAAACTCCGCACAGAAAGGCCCTCGCCGGCCATGGGGCTTGAACCCGGACCTTCTCGCTGTGCGGCGACAGCGCTAACCACTACACCACCATGCCGCCCAATTAAATTGTGATTATATAATTTTTTATATTTATATATATATATATGCCTACTGGCAATGTATATTGGTGGTCATATTATGGTAAAGAAATCCTTGCTTTTAGTTCAGTTTTTCCAAACAGTAATGTAATTACTGTGATGTGTGGTAATAACTTGTATTTCTGTTTGTGTGAGCATGCTCCTTCTGTTTTTGTGCGTTTTAAAGTGGACAGGGAAACAGCAGTGCAGTCAATTCCTTTTCAACTCTTTGGTTGGTTGATGGCATACTAAACACTCCTGTTCACTGCATGCTGCCTGAGTGCAGTGCCTTCAGAATGTTAATAAAGTGCTCTCTCTCTCTGTTTTTCTTTATACTCGAGGGAGTACAAAAGACCAATTTTACACCCAGCTCAAAGATGCTTTTAATTATAAGAAATTAATTATTTACTACTTTGATGGCTATGTAAAGTCACTACTCGACATGTAATCGGTAGGGATGGTTTCCTGTAGGAAAGAGGAAATTGTGCAAGATGATTTGAAGATGTGCAATACTGCATGTTCCTGGAATCAAAAAGGAGTGCAGAGTGTAATTCATCTAAAATGCCCATGTAGCGGTTCAAGCCTTATGATTAGGGGAAATACTGTAGTGACCTACATTGATGGTTGGAGCAGAGCCCAAGTGTAAAGCGCATGTGTAAATACAGACCACATTCCACCAGGGTCTCATTTTAATGTCCCAGATCGACTCTGTAGGTAGTGTTGATAAATATCTGCGAGTTTAGTGTCCTTAAGGAGCTTTGTAGTGCATGCTGGGAATTGGAGTGAAGCTACAGAAATGTGCGCTTTTTTTTTTTTAAAATTCAGTACAGAGTGGTTTGCCATGCTGAACCATGGGGTCCGACTTCAGTGGGTAATGACTTTCCTGCTAGTAAATTTAAACGGTGAATAACCTTTCATTTTCTGTGATCAGCGCAAAAAAAAAAAAATCACACGTATGTGTAAGGGCACACGTGTGTGTGTGTGTGTGTGTACTTTACTGGCTGCCATTGTTCCTGCTGTCCCTGCCTAATGTCACGGGGCTCCATGCAAAATGCTGCTGGTCTCCTTTATAGTGCATGGAGTTATGTAGAGGTGATCTGCTCTAATGAGCCCATTTCACCATCATGTCCACCTTTTTGATTTTTATTTTCTGCCAGGGAGACTTTGATTCCCCACCTACATTGTGGCTCTGCCTTCTTTCCTGTCAGAACCACGTGAACATGACTCGTGCAAAAATGTAAACCACTGCTGACCTGTGCGAAAATGTATCAGTGTGCCATTTCAGAGGACAGAGGTATTCACATTAGTTAGATACAGATCACTTGTAATTATCAGTGTGAACTGTCAAAATGGGCACATCAGATCTGAGCAAAAAAAATCAATGCTTATGTGAATGTAGCCTTAAAATCTGACCCCCTTCCACCTGTCTGCTTCATCCCATGCCAGCTTAAGCCCTGCTCTTCTGTTAGCGTTCACTCTGTCTCTTATTAACAGGTCCCTGATTGACAGGTGGTGGTGTTCCTTATAATAATAATAATAATAATAATAATTTATATAGTGCCTTTCTCAAAACCCAAGTTTGCTTTACAATTATAGAGGGGGGGAGTCCATCAAATAGAGGCTAGGATGTCATTCCAATGGTGTAGCAGCCACAGTCCCACCAAAAGGCGCACGAAAACAAGTCCCACGCTGCCAGCACAGCCGCCGCCGAGCAACATCACTCGGAACACCACGCCATGGATCCACAAAGCGAGCACAGAAGCACCGCCACGCAGAGTGCCGGTACGTCCCAAACCGCCTGCACAGCTGCCGCGATGCCACCGAGCAACATCGCTCGGAACACCGCATCAAGCACTAAAGCACAGGGCCCTGGGCAACCACAATGCCAAAATGAGCAATGAGCTCACTACAGTCCATAGCAAGGGGCACAGGCATCACCCACAGCGAACCAAGGCCCGGAGGGAACCGATGCCCAAAACTGGGTCTGGAGCCACACCACCACCAGTGGACAAAACACCCAAACAAAAACAAACCTCAAACTACACACACACACACACACACACACAGAAAATAAAATAAAAAGCTCTAATCTCAAAATTAGAAGGCATCCCTATTAGACCTTCTCCAAATGTCCAAAATCTAGGTAAAATCTTTGAAAATACCTTCAAAACTCATCGGCTAGACTCCTCGCTCATGAACAGACCTCAAGAGGCTCAAAGATCCATAGCCTCCATGCCATAGTCCCCAGACTCTCTGGAATGTTTTTTTTTTTTTTTTTCCCGTGGTTCTTTACACCTATTCTGAGACTATAACATTTTAATTTGTGTCCTGAGTGATTCGATCATAAGTGGACAGCATTGTACAAAGGTGTGAAATAGGTCCAGTGTGTCCTGGAGACCCACAGTGATCCGATCACTTAAACTATGTTTGGAGGTGGCCTGGGATGCATATCCCAGAATGGAGTTATCCAGGTATAGATGAAAGTAGCTGCTTTTTCTTTGCTTCTTTTGAGATCTCCTCTCCTGTTCATTTACACTGATCAGCCATAACATTTGTGACCACTGACAGGTGAAGTGAAGAACGTCTGATAATCTCATTACAGTGGCACCTGTTAAAGGGTGGGATATATTGGGCAGCAAGGGAATAGTCAGTTCTTGAAGTTGATGTTATGAAAGCAGGAGAAATGGGCAAGCATAAGGATCTGAGCAACTTTGACAAAGGACAAATTGTGATGGCTAGATGACTGGGTCTGAGCATCTCCAAAACGGCACATCTTGTGGGGTGTTCCTGGCATGCGGTGATTAGTACCGACCAAGGTGGTGTTTACATTAGACCGTATCCGTCTCGTTTTCGTCGCGGATGCACTGTCCGTTCACATTAAAACGCCGGGAAACGACTCCACAGGCGGAACAACTTGAATCCGCCAGGGCCCACGTATTCAATCCATTACGTATCTGAGCCGGTGCTGTGTAAACATTGAGGAACGAGGATACGCTGTGCTGAGCTCTAGCTGACGTCGTCATTGGACAACGTCACTGTGACATCCACCTTCCTGATTCGCTGGCGTTGGTCATGCCACGTTGGTCATGTGACGCGACTGCTGAAAAACGGCGCGGACTTTCACTTCCTGCTATTTGTCCCGAATCACTGCTCGTGCGCTTGACTCGCGCGCTCTATGAGCTGCACAGGGCCGGAGTGCGCACCCTCCAGAGGGCACTCGCTGTTCAGGGCGGAGTGATTTGGAGTGCAGGATGCCTGCGGAGCCGAGCATATCCGTGTATTGGCGTTGCTGTGCGCATGCGAATCGTGTATTGGCGTTGCTGTGTGCACGCGAATCGTTTTAAAAACGTTAATCTGATGATCTGCTGATACGGTCTAATGCAAACACCACCCAAAAGTGGTCCAAGGAAAGACAACTGGTGAACCGGGGACAGGGTCATGGGTGTCGAAGGCTCATTGATTCGCATGGGGCATGAAGGCCAGCCAGTATGGTCCAATCCCACAGAAGAGCTACTGTAGCACAAACTGCTGAAAACGTTAATGCTGACACCTTTCTGCTTTCGCCAGCTAGGCCTGTCGTGATATTTGATATACCGACTTATTGTACGGCAAGTGAAAATTAACTTGTTTATTTTAATTTTTTAACCGTGATTTTGGCATTTACGCGCTGTACATCTACATAGGGAAGTTGCCAGAGTATTAGCTTGACCCACTGACTGAATAAAACGGCGTGTTTTCTGTCGTCTCATGTGGCTCTGTCAGAGGCAGGCCCTCCCAGCATGCAACAATTATCCAGCCGGGGTATCCACTGAATGGGGGGAAAAGACGACAACACCACGTTGCTCTGTTGTACAGAACATAGGTGTAGAATTGGGTATGGACGTGTCCCTACCGATATCAAACGACGGCTGATGTGTCCCTACCAATATTTCTGATTTTGAAGAAAAAAAAAATCATGCTCCATGCGCGGTACACAAATGGTTACTATAGGTTTCCACTGGGCGAAACACCACGCAAAAGACAGTTCATATTCAGTGTGTAAAAATGACAACACACGAATAGGACTTCTTTTTTTTTTCCTAAGTTTGTGTGGCATGTAAATAACAATCCGACTTGATGCTGACAACAGCTGATGTTTGTTAAGGTCACAAAGACACTATTAAATCATATCAAATTGTGCTAATGTTGGCTAATATTGCACCTAGTCTTGCTTGTGAAGTGCCTGCAAACTTTAGCAGCCCACTAACCCTTAATTTGAAGTGCTTCAGTTAAGACCTGCAGAGCCCTGACCAAGTTCGTGTAACAGGACTCATGTAAACAACAACCTGATGGTGATGTGGACATTGTTCATGGCCCAGACACCTTTTAATCAAATAAAACATTTTTCATGTAATAAGCATAGCAGCCTCCACCTTCTTGATCAGAAATTTTTGGTTACTCCCACCTCTCTTTTGAAAACTTCATATACAAAGTACATACATACGCTGAACTGATTGGTTTTCAAGGGGGTTCATTTGAAAGCGGTAGGCTAAAACCTTTTTTTCTCTGTAGAACCCTGTCACTCCCTCCTCTCCCTCCCCTCTCCTCTCCGCTCAAGAAGACAACAAAAGGGCAATAAAATAACAATCAGAATTCAGATACATTGTTGCCAAGTAAAATTGTAACCTTTCAACGTGTCAAAGTTCTCGAGCCCTCATCCTGTTTTACCATTAGATCAATCACACATCCGCTTAAACTAGCATTCTAAAACTAGTTAAAGATCACACAGAAGAGAGCCGACTCCCCCTGCCAGCCTCATGGAATGCAGCGTTTCAGGCTCCGTATGTGTTTTGCTTTCATTTATGAGGGAAAGGAACATACACCCTCCTGACAGTCAATGAGTTATTCGCTTGTAAAACACATTTGCAAATTGGTAGAATGAGTTAATCATTGGGCAGCACGGTGGTGTAGTGGTTAGCGCTGTCGCCTCACAGCAAGAAAGTCCAGGTTCGAGCCCCGTGGCCGGCGAGGGCCTTTCTGTGTGGAGTTTGCATGTTCTCCCCGTGTCCGCGTGGGTTTCCTCCGGGTGCTCCGGTTTCCCCCACAGTCCAAAGACATGCAGGTTAGGTTAACTGGTGAGACTAAATTGACCGTAGGTGTGAATGTGAGTGTGAATGGTTGTCTGTGTCTATGTATCGGCCCTGTGATGACCTGGCGACTTGTCCAGGGTGTACCCCGCCTTTCGCCTGTAGTCAGCTGGGATAGGCTCCAGCTTGCCTGCGACCCTGTAGAACAGGATAAAGCGGATAGAGATAGAGTATTATTCATGAATTACTACAGTTCTGAACTTCAAATTTTAAAGTCTGGACTTTGGAGAGATGATGGATACTCTTTTGGTGGAACACAACGGAGCAAAATATTGTGACCCTCTAATGTTGATCTCTAATGTTGGTGCCACTGGGGGTTGGTATTGGGCAGTGGTTACGTTAGACTTTTTCATTGTCCGTCATTTTGACGGACAGGGTCGTAAAAATTCCGTCATTGTCCATTATTATCTGTCATTTTATTTTAACTTTTAAATGACAATGTATATAGGCTATAAATGCTATATATTTAATAACTTGTGTTTTCATGGACTCATTTTCATTTAAAAATTAATTCACAGAACAAGCTTGTATTATTTAATCATTTATTTATGTATTTATGATGCAAAAAGATGAACAGAGATTCTGACGTTCGGTCACTTGTGAACCCATTTTCCCTCCGCTAAAAACATTGCGGCTGTTGTGCCTTAACGGGCATATGAACAATGTTATTTTACAACGTAGCAAGACAATTGCAGTTAAAATATGAACAGTCCACTACAACGATTTAAGTGACAATCTAATTTGACCTGTTTGCGTGAGCTCAAACCTTCCTTCTGGCCCGCATGGATTTAAATTGGGAGCTCGCTTGTGCATAATCAAAGTCGTCAATGGAGACTGCTGCCGAGGCAATTGTCATTAAATTTTGCGTCTTTGCCTCGGACAGACGACTTCTCATTGACGTTTTAATTTTATTCTGAAGGCTGAACCTGCGCTCTGCTGTGACACTGGAGACTGGAATAACCAGCGCCACTTCAGCCAAAGTTCTGAAGTCGGGAAACATTTCTCCCAGGGAAGTGATCAGAAGCCGGCAAGAGCCTCTGAAAGTTGGATTTCCCAACCCTGCTAGTACTCTCTTCATAGGGAGGAAATCCTGCAGCATGCGGTCTTTCTGCACCAGTGGTGCAGCTGCACCCCGCGTCTCGGCTCGGCGGAGCCTGGAACCTGACACGGAAGGTCTTAAATAAAACGAAGTTATGTTTAAATGTTAGTTTGTCTACCCGTGCTCTCATTAAAATGATAGTTTAGCAGATATTCGAGCAGTGATGTTCCTAAGCTTCCTAAGCTTGCTGGGGAAGAATACAATAAATCGACATTTGTTTCATTTTAAAAACAAGAAAATAACTAGCCTAAATGAGCGCTATTGTACAGGCAGGGAAACGACACAAACAACCCAATGCATCTCTTTTTTTTATAGCAAAAATGACGTGTCTTCTGCAGAGAAGGGAAACATTAATACATCTCACTGTGCTAGTGGTTAGAAAAGTCAGAGCGCGGTCAGGAGCGCAATGGGGGGGGAACAGCCTTGCGCAGTGGCTACAATGTATATATGAGTAGCCTATGCACTGAACATCAAGACTGCCGCAACGTCGGCTCAGATTGAAAGTGACGGCAGTGAAGACTATGTATACTGTATGTAAGAGAACTCTGCCACAACTTGCCAATAATTTCAATTGTGTGTTTCATTATGTTTTTTTATTGTTGTTATTATTAGGCTATTATTGGTAATGGTAACGGTAAACATCCGTCAAAATGACCAACGGCCTTCAGATTTTTCCGTCATAGCTAAAAAAAAATCCGCCAATGACGGACAATTGTTGGTTAACGCGACCTATGGTATTGGGCTTGTCCCCACCAATATTAATACCAAACCTACGCCCTTGCCTACATGTTATCTCGTTCTAATTGTTACTTTTATCCAAATGACAGCTGGCAATGCGTTGTTACTTTGCACTTTTTGTTTATCTGGGTACTAATCTTTGAGAAACTGGATTGGCAGAATGTTGCCTGTGAAAAGAACGTCTTTTTATTACCCTGTGCCAAGTTGATATTTTACTTAAGTGCAATTTTTAAGAGCCGTAGATTGTATTTTGTTTTTGTTGAGTGGGTTTGTTTTTGTTTATTTCTTTAGGTTATTTCTTTTATATTTATATAAATTTTTTTTTTTTTTTTTTTTTTACATTCCACTGTTGAATTGAATAAGTTTACTGTTCTTTGAAAGGGTGTATTTGCATATCATTGTTTTACTAGTGGCATAAAATTGTCTTAAAGACATCATTTATCGCAATAATTTCTGAGACAATACATCATCCAACAAAATTTGTCGTGACAGGCCTATCGCCAGCATTAACTTTTTAAGCAGTTTGTACTAAATGTTACCTTCACACACATGTAACTCACCCATGCCGTGGGCACCGATGCATCCCATACCATCATATCATATGGCTTGCACCTTTCTCTGATGACATACTGGATGGTCATGTTCACCTTTGGTACTGAGAGCTCGACATCCGGTTTTTCCATACACAAGCTGAAATGTGGACTCATCTGACCACAGCACACCTTTCCACTGTCTTTTGGGCCATCTGAGAGGAGTTTGGGCCCAGAGAAATCGGCAGCGTTTCTGCATAGAATTGATGAATAGCTTCCTCCTTCTGTAATAGTTTCAGGTTGCATTTCTGAAAGCAGTGGCAGACTGTGTTAAGTGATAACTGTTTTCCAAAGTGCTCCCGAGCCCATGTAACTCTTGTCACATTAGCATAACCGTTTCTCAGGCCGTGGTTTCGGACCTTGACCTTTATGCACAGAGATGTCTCAGGATTTCCTGAATCTTTTCATAAGATTATGGATTGTAGATTTTTGAAAGACCTAAATTCTCTACAATCTTGCATTGTGAAATGTTCTTTTTGAATTGATTAACGATTCTTTCACAAATTTTAGCACAAAGGAGTGAGCCACGGCCCATCCTTGCTTGCAAAGACTGAGCCTTTGCCCATGTTTACATTAGACCGTATCAGCGGATCATCAGATTAACGTTTTTAAAACGATTAGTGTGCACACAGCAACACCAATACACGATTTGCGTGCACACAGCAACGCCAATACACGGATACGCTCGGCTCCGCAGGCATCCTGCGCTCCAAATCACTCCGCCCTGAACAGCGAGTGCCCTCTGGAGGGTGCGCACTCCGGCCCTGTGCAGCTCACACAGCGCGTGAGTGAAGTGCACAAGCCACGATTCGGGACTGAGCCGCTGTGTGTGTGATCCCAGCGCATATCACTTACTACTTGCAAGTGGAAGGATGGCAAGCCTAAAGACCATCATAACTACACAATGGGCAGTATTTGCATCAGTATTTGCAGTATTTTCATACTTTTATACTCTTTAATGAAAGGTGATACAAGGCGGAAGTCCGCGCCGTTTTTCAGCAGTCGCGTCACATGACCAACGCCAGCGAATCAGGAAGGTGGATGTCACAGTGACATTGTCTGTCCAATGAGACGCCAGCTAGAGCTCAGCACAGCGTATCCGCGTATTCTGAATGTTTACACAGCACCGGAGCTGACACGATCTGGATTGAATACGTGGACGCTGGCGGATTCCCGTTTCCCGGCGTTTCCAGGCGGTTTAATGTAAACGGACAGTGCATCCGCGAAGAAAACGAGACAGATACAGTCTAATGTAAACGTAGCCTTAGTTGGTGCTCCTTTCATACCCAATCATGTTACCAATTGACCTGCTTATTGTGGAATCTTTCAAAATGGTGTTACTTGAATATCCTATAAACTTTTCAGTTTTATTTTGCCTCTTTCCCAGCTTTGTGTGTTGCAGACATCAAATTCTAACCTTGCTTATATTTACAAAATACAATTGAGTTGCTCAGTAAAACTATGGACACTCCATTCTTTGTACTTTTCAGTTAAATAAAGGTTCATGTGACTTAACAAATCGCAGATTAAAAAAAAAAAAAATTTATTGCATTCTGGAAAAATACCAACTTCTCTGGAAATGGTATGTGTACATGCCTTTGGGGTGTGAAACTTATTTCTTTCATTGGTTCTGGAACCAAAAAAATGGGCCCTTTACCACAAATAAGTTGCTCTGACCCACACCATTTTTTTAATGTATTTTTTTAAAAGAAGGGGGGAAAAACCCATCATTCTTCCTGTATTCTGCTCCAAGGTTGAAGGGGGTGAAAGAATGCAGCTTTCCCTGAGCTCTAATATGGAAAGCGGCTTGTTGGATTCATCGCTGTGGTGAACCGAGCTCTCTCCTCAGGAGGGGCAGCAATGGAATGTGGAGACATGAGGATATTCACAATCATGCATGGAGTAAGAGGTTTTAGTGCCAAGTTACTTAAAACACGGGCAGAGAATGGATGAGAGAGAGGGGGGGAGAGAGAGAGAAAAGGAGAGGGGGAAATCTGAGGGGTTAAAGGCAGCTTAACTGGGAGCATGACTCATCACACTCTTATTGCCATGTTTGGTACTAAAGCTCTGTTTCACCTCCATATGGACTTGATTACCTCAGAAAAGGGAATCAGATCCATCACGAGAGTTTGATGGATGAAATGGTGATATAAAACGGTGTGCAAGTATTGTTCAGAGTAACCTTACATTCTCCTTATAACCTCCTTGTTCTGCCGCCCCCCCCAGGGTGGTTTCAGTGCCACAGTATCACCAAATTTTGTTGAAAATTAAAATGTTTCAGCACAAGCCTTAATTTAATGAAGTGTTGTGTTCTAGAGGTTGTCTATGGCAAGTGATTAACATTTCTAGTGCATTTATCCCATTATGAACTTCCAGCTGTGCTTCAGCCCCCCCCCAAAAAAAAAAAAAAATCTGCACCTTGTTCTGTGTATGTGATGAGGGATCCTCATGAGGTGGGAATGGACACGTTGCAAGGGAACAATCACAAGGTCGCTCAGCCAGTATTGTAAAACATGATGGCTTAATTTAAATCCACACACACGGAGCAATTTGAATAACAAAGTCCAGGTTTTATGTTGCAAACACTTTCGCTTTTGGTCATTGGCTGAACTCAAGTTTTTAAAAGGGTGAGACTGATCATGCATCGGAATCAGATTTTATATTTTCTAATCTAAAACTGATGTTTTCAGACATGCTGACTATAATGTTGACTGACAGCAGGATTTGCACATACAAGTTGCAGTGCCATCTCATGTTTCTGATGTTTCACATAACTTAACAGCAGAAGCGAATGAGCTGACTTGCTAGCCATATAGACATCAGTAAAGTGAATATTTATTTATTTTGTGTGTATAAAATAAAAAAATTGTGTATGTATATTATAAATAAAATGGGCAATTCTTCAGCAGAGAGGCCAGAATTATTAAGATTGCCTGAACTTGTCACTTCAGTGGTATTGCTAAAGTATGGAATCCGAGGCGAAGTATACTGAAAACCATATTTCAAAATCACCCCGATTATAGCAATGGTGCTTCAGAGAAATCTTTGCTTGAATTTTAAGAAATGAAAAGTCAGGTTTTATTTCTGACACAACTCCGTCACTGACTTTTCTTTCTTCGTAAATTTTGCGTTCAGAGTTAAACAGCCAATTTTTCTATCCTTTATTTTTTATTAATTTTAAATTTTTGTTTTTTTTAATAGGGTCAAAAGATACCCTATACAATGTGTGTGAATGGTTGTTTGTCTCTGTCAGCCCTGCGATAACCTGGTGACTTGTCCAGGGTGTACCCTGCCTCTCGCCCATAGTCAGCTGGGATGGGCTCCAACTTGCCTGCGACCCTGTAAAACGGGATAAGCAGCTACAGATAACAGATGGATGGATACCCCATACAGTGTAAAAATTTTATTTAATACCATTTATCTTGAGTACTGCAGTTACCACATTTTGCTGTGAATGTAATTCTATTACCAAAGAACTACCTCCTATATTATAATATGCACAGTACATGCACGCGCACGTATATAAACAAAGATGTGGTCATGCTTTGTTTCTACAGGTACTTGGCTTTGAAATAACTTCTGTAGTATTGTTAGTTTCCTACTGTAAGGCCTCATCTTTGTATTTGGCAGTCTGTCTGAACATAATCAACATGATTTAGGGATTATGGTGTCGATGCTGTGGGTGGATGAGACTCTAAAGGGAGACAGACTGGTGTTTTTCCCTGGGGATTGTTGAGGCCTGATCAGCTTAAGGAACAAGCCATGCATGCTTATCTTGCGATACCGGTGTACCCACCCCCTGTTAGAACCCAACCAAACCTCTTCTGACCTCACCAGACTGTTGTATGTGTATGTTTGGTGTGAACTGGTTGATTTTTGTCTAAATATGTAGTTCATTGCTAACTGTTCCTTAAATCCTATTGTCTAGCTTTGAATGTTAAGAAAATGTGCATGTTGCCTTCTGAATATTTTCACGTAGTGCTGAGGAGTTCTGTAGTGTCCAGAGTTGAAGTCCATTTTGCTCAGCATGTCCAAATGAATTGTCCCTTCTTTTCTCCGCTGACTTAAGCTTTGGCTCGTTAAACCCCCAAAAAAACAATGACTGAGTGGTAAGTTTTGTTTGGAAGACAGTGAGTGTTGCATTGTTTTTAATGGAAGAACCAAACTAGTTTAGCTGCATGCATGGGCACATCTGCCAGTTTCTTTTTTTTTTTTTCGGGGATTATTGTAGTAACACTATGTTGCTAACAAACACAAGCTTCTGGTAGTTAAAAGCATTCTTGAACTATCAAATTCAGACACCTTATGTGCTGTTGCCCCTTGATGATGTAGCTGCCAGTTTTCTCTCATTATATGAAGAATTTAGTGCTTGAATCAATGCCATGGTTTTTGTTGCTTTGTGGTTTGCCTCAAGTTCCCTTATGGCTAAATTGTACAGTTGTACAAAATAAATTCTCTGGTCAGCATCTGTCATTTGGGGCAGGGGAGGCCCTGTGTAGTCCCAAATTGATTTTTGGTCATTGTGCTCTTAAGTGTTTGAACCCCCTGACTCTTCCTCATTTGGGAAGTCTGAGATACAGTGACAGGCAGAGGGTTTCTGGATCCCTGAAACATGAAGTGAGCTCATGGTGCCTTTTGGTCAGCAGGTTTATTCCAGGGTGAGAGGACATTCTTTAGAGGGCTGGCCAGATTTAGCTCTGCAGGGTGGGCTTCTACCAGGAAGTTTGGAGACTTGTTGAAGAGCCTCACAGGGTGGTTCGACTGCTAACTGAACGCAGCTCACGTAGAGAGACAGAAGACAGTGAGTCAGGAAGACGTTCACCTCACAGGCGGGGGTTTAGAGGAATGCAGCGATGACACGTGATGTGTAAGTTGACCGCTATAGAAGAATCAGCTAATCTGTGTTGCATAATCAATCTTTAAATATTGTTTGTTGTTTTAGCTGTCCCTTACAGTCAGGTTTTTATTTCATTCAGTCTAAACTATGTTTAAGGCCTTTCTGATAATCAAATGCATCATTCAGCAGCATGATGACATAGCATAAACAGTTATATGATGAAGCTGGTTTCTTGGAGTTTTTGTGTAACGTAGGTTTTGTATGAACACGTATAGATGACCATGGCCTTTCAGGCATTTTGCTTTTTTTGGACTGAATTAGTTTTACATGGGAAGCTGAGGTAATGTCCTTATCACTGGAGTCTGGATTGATGTCATCTCCCCCCCATTGTTTCCTGCTGAGCCACAGAGCAATAACGTCCAGACAATGTCTCATCTCATTATCTCTAGCCGCTTTATCCTTCTACAGGGTCGCAGGCAAGCTGGAGCCTATCCCAGCTGACTACGGGCGAAAGGCGGGGTACACCCTGGACAAGTCACTAGGTCATCACAGGGCTGACACATAGACACAAACAACCATTCACACCCTCATTCACACCTACAGTCAATTTAGAGTCACCAGTTAACCTAACCTGGATGTCTTTGGACTGTGGGGGAAACCGGAGCACCCGGAGGAAACCCACGCGGACACGCAAACATGCAAACTCCACACAGAAAGGCCCTTGCCGGCCACGGGGCTCAAACCCGGACCTTCTTGCTGTGAGGTGACAGCGCTAACCACTACACCACCGTGCCACCCTCCAGACAACGTAAACGTTAATTTTCACTTGAATTTTTTTCTTGTTAGGTGTCTATCAGCCATTTTGCTGAACCGTGTACCAGAAGAAGAAGGAAACAAGGCCAAAAACAAATTGGATGAGAATCGGCTTATACCCAAAGTTTCATTATCAGAAAAGGGGGGGAAAAATGTCAAAGTGCAATGCTTTCTTTAAAAACGAATTCTTAAGAAATAAATGTTACCAGGTCTGCAATTTCAGGCTGTAAAGTTAACAAAATGTTTAAGATTTTGTACTGTAATAAAAGGTAACACTACGTTTTAAGTGATGTATTAAGCTGCTGGCACTTTCTGGTTAATTTAGCTTCTGTACTGTGGCGTGCTGTATGAAGTGCTATAAATATCTCTGTGAAGAGAAATGCATCTGTTCCATGTAACAGCTATCCATTAGCACAGTCGAAGACCCTGAAAGACTAATACTATGGTCCATTCTAGTACGTCAGTCTGCATGTCAGTATCCCACTCGGTCCTGAGGTGTATAATGCACTGGCAGACTTGAAACTTGGGATGAGTAGATGTTAACATGAGGTATGGACTTGTAGGCTGTTAATGATGATGATGTCCTTTATTGTCACTAGTCACATGTACCAGTGAAATTAGCCGTCGACCTGTCCGTACATATACAACATACAATTGACATAGGGTAGACAGGACAGGAAGACAGGGATAAAGATAAAAAGGAAACACAACATGAGGAGAGATGAGGAAAAAAAGAACCCCCCCCCCCCCCCCCCCCCCCACTATGCTCCTGTCAGGAGTACAGTGTGGGAACATTTAAAAAACCTTTGCACATAAGCACACAACAACACAAGTACACTTTTTAAACACGGGACTTGGGGGGGAATAAGGGGTAGGGGAGGGGAGGAGGTAATCCAGCGCAAGCAAGCAGCCGTCCGCTCCTGCAGCCATGAAGGCGCTGGTCACGAACCCGCTTGTCACACTGGGGGTAAAAATGGCGACAGCGGAGAGTTAGAGAAGGAATGCGAGGAATGCAAGAGTGTCTCCCGGCAGTGACCTTCGAGGGAAATGTTGCCTCAGCAACGGCCTGAACCAAGGCCGGTGCTGTCTCAGGGTGCCGAATGTCGATAAGATATGAATTGTTTGGTCTTTCCAGATGCAGTCTTTGCACGTCCACACCGCTCGTCCATATCTGTCCATTCCGTCCATTCTATTCAAATGGATCTCCGAAAAACGTATTCCTTGCAAAGCTGAAAGCTGCTCCGAGATAACAACCATTTTGTGGTTAAAGTTCTGAATGTCCACAGTCTGAGTGCCAACAGCTTTGCCCACCACTCCAATCATATCGGGCAGCTTTGTGGGGCTTTGAACAGCTGTCACCATTGTCTGATTTCCTCGATATACCAGGGCAATGCCTAATCCAATCAGCAAAAAGTCCTGTAATCATGGTTCCAAATAGGTAGATATCTTCAATGTCCTCCACAGAAAGAATTGCCAGGCACACGACCCGCTACCGCTCCCATGCGTCCATCGTGTAACCAGCCGCAAACGTTCCGGCAGGACAGACGGGTTCCCCCGAACCCAAACTTCTCGTCGAGAAAACTGTGTCAATTTTGTTAGGAGACCAGTTTATCAATTCCATGCTTTTTTTTTTTTTTTTTTTTTAAGTTTAGAAACTAATGCAGGAAGAGTCTCTTCAAAAAGTAGAGCAGACGAGACAAGACACAGAAGCACAAGCAGGGGAAAAAACAGGAGGGAGAGGGACAGCAGAAAATGCGACCGCCTTCCGTGGAAGCACGGAGAGAAAAGGAAAAAAAAATGTCTGCACCCTTGGATAATGCTGCAGTAGAAAATCAATTTTGTGTCACTTTGTGGGGTTGAGTTCTGGCTACCGACAATCATCTGAGGAATCAAGTCATCATGCTCTGATCAGTTAAAATGAGGACATGCAGGATTCTGCCCACATACTTGATTCATATCCTGTTAGTAATTGGTGATTAAAGGGTCAGAGAGTGATGTCTTCATTCTGACCAAACATATACCTCATACTTTCCAAAGTAAATCTCCAATTAATAAAGCACTTTGAACCCAGTATGTCTTTGATACTAAACGTTCTTATGGTTGTACCACGCAGACAGCAAGGATTTTGTTGGGTTAAAGATAACTTATCAGGAGCAAAGCCTTATAGTTTGGCTTTTTTTTATTTTTTATTTTTTAGAAGTCCCTTCCTTGAGTAGCAGATTTAGAAGATGCAGTAGTTCTGCGTGTCTAACATGGTTGGTAGCCATCATGCAGCAGCGTAATAGATGATGTATAGCCCATTCTTTAATTGCAGGTACATTTCAAGTGTTACTCTTAGTCTTTGTCAACTCTGTTATTGTTAAACTGGGCAATCCACTAACAGAATTAACGATAAGAATTGACATTCCACCATTTTGTGTCTTAACTCCACATGCTAACCTCAAACTAGCTGCCACATGGCATGCACAAAAGCTGGATTTTAAAGGAATAGAAAATGCGGTCAATACATGTATGGGTTGGTAGCTTGTAATATTGAAAGCCCGTAAGAAAAGTTTCAGGCATGTTTTGACCATTTATAAGAAAGTTATGAGCGTTTTTGTATAGCTGCTCTAATGCCACCAGGAGGCTGCCATGTTGCGTGTTGGAAGGGCGATGTGTGACGTCATTTGGGCGCAAGGCTGAGTGTATACTTCAGTACTGAAGGGGCAAAGCAAAAGGTCTAATAAGGTGACAATGTCGTATGGGTCTAATTTTTAAGCTTATTTATTTTCCACTATACATCTGAAATAGTGTATTAATGAGCTGCAACCCTGACTTATGTACAAACCTGAACACTTTTTACCTGTAAAACAAGGCTGAGACTATGCGTTATACTACTCATTAGCATGCTTAGCATGCTCTCGACTCATTCATGAAAAACTTCGAGACGTCCCCAGGCTAGCCTACCATAATTATCATAGTACACAGTCCCCAACCCCCATGGCAATGCAGAAAGAGGGTAAACAAACACTGCTGTACTACACAGGATTCATGTAAACATTACAGGATGATGCACTTGTATGAAAAAAGGCAGAAATATTGCCAGAAACACCCGAGCTGCTGGTATGGTATGGATTTATTTGGTAAAATTCATACATGTAAAAGATGCAGTATAAATGGCACCAAGGACAACACAAAGTATAAAATGCACTTATTTCCAATGTGGTCCTCTTGATGACAGCAGGAAACAAAATATAAGAGGCAATAATAAATTGACAATTATATAAACAATGATGGTCATAAAAAAATGCAAACCGTAATTACGACTAGATTACAGAAATGGCACCAAAATGATTAAAAATTAGTTATATACACATGATAAAACTGGGTTTGGAATTTACTCCATAAAAACTGTTTCACCCATTTCTTAAAATGATCACGACTAGATTGCAGTGATCAAGGTCGGCTATTCCACAAACAAATTCCTGTGTACCTAAAAGAACTTTGAATGGTTTCCGCAAAGTGTGACATCATTTTACAATACACGGCCATATTCGACAGAATGGACCATAGTGCCAGTGACATTTCTTCACTGACTTCCTCGAGTACTTCGAACATTGACACAAATAACGATGATGATAAACAAGCATAACCATATCAATTAGTTACACACAAGTGAGCAATATTTATAGAGGAGTTTGTTTGTCATTACCGAGGCTTTTTTTTTTTGACAACACTAAATCAAAGCAAGACGCCCAACAAACATCAAGCTGCTTAGCTGCATCAGCAATTATTACATTTATGCCCAAAGGAACTCAAAATAGCATATCGCACTTATTAAAAAAAAAAAAAGTTAGGGAAGCCATAAGTGTTTTCTTACCCTTTGAACTTCTCTTTTGTGGACTACTGACTGTGTTCTCATTTGTCTTTTCTGCTTTTTGGCCAGTTTTTGGGAACCGCATCTGGATTCAGTGCTGGCTTGTACCGTATTCCTAATGCCAGTGTATTAGAGTTGTTTGAATGAAACAGTTTTTTTCTTCAAGATGTTTTGAGTACATGAGCTGTGTAAAGCAGTGTTTGTTTACCCTCTTTCTACGTTGCCGCAGGGGTTGGACTGTCTACTATGGTAATTACAGTAGGCTAGCCTGTCTTGACGAGAGAGTTTTTCATGAACGAGTCGAGAGCATGCTAATGCCGCTTTTCCATGACAAACGCGGCTGAGTCGGGCTGAGCCGTGCCGTGCTGAGTTGGGCTGAGTTGAGCTGAGTGGGGCTGTTGGAGTTGCATTTCGACTACAACCGCGCTGAACCGTGCTGGCTGGAAGTGGGTGGACACATTGGGTGGAGTTAGCGAAAGTGGGTGGACGTCACGTGATGTCGTTAAGCAGCGCAAACAGTGACATCAGTGAGCTTTTAAGCGGTAGTCTCACGACCCGAATAGTAAACAATAAACATGGAGTCGTTAGTGTTGCTGGTCTTGGTGCTGTGGCTTGTTGTCACCGACAACGCCAACAGATACTGGCAAGAGCGTATAGATGAGGCGAGGCGCATAAGGCTTCAGAAATTCTCGTAATTCGTAATTCTTCTTCTTCCGGGTTTACGGTGTTTACAGATCCCAGCGTGCTTGCGGGGCGTGTGTTTGCATGTGAGGACACTCCTCCTCACCAATCAGTGCACAGGGGAGTGTCTGCTCATGCCCCCAGCCTCACTCGGCTCGCTTTGGCTCGCTTCAGCCGCACTCCAAAACGGTGCGAGTTTTAGGGGCTAAGCAGGGCTGAAGCGAGCCGAGTCGTGCTGTTCTTTGGTAGTCGAAACGCGAGCCGTGTCGGGCTGAAGCGAGCTGAAAAAGGGTAGTGGAAAAGGGCCATAAGCGTGCTAACAAGTGCTTATGCTGCAGGAATGTGTAAAAACTCGCGCACTTGCCTCTTCAACAGATTGAGGTAAGTCAGATTGTATGCAGATCTGTTTGTAGGTAGTCTAGCAAGGTTACAGTCTGCGGAATGAGGCTGTCACGGCAGCACTACTTGTACCGGGGATATAAATATGAAAAGTTGCCTCCCCCCATTCAGTCACATAGGAGTACATCAGCTGTTCACTCTTTCTTTGCTGTTTATTAGTCAGTATATTTGCCCCTCCACTTTTTTTGTTAGAGAAATTGAAATTATTAATAATAATAATAATAATAATAATAGTAGTTGTTGTTGTTGTTTATTATTATTATTATTATTATTATTATTATTATACAAACTTTTAATGAAATAATCTCCAGCCAGGGGCAGCTTCAAGTCTTACTCGCTATGTGGAGCTTCCGTGTCTTGCGCTCAAATGACGTCAGAGCATTGCTGGAAACAATCCGGGTTTTTTTTTTTTCTGATTGGTTAAAATATTTTCAATGGCGGCCTCCATGAAATCGTCCATTCTGCAGAGAAACTTGACTTTCGGAGATGGATATCTTGGTTGTGTGAACTCCCTTATTTTCGATTATTTGCATGAATCGATAGTTTGTCATCTATCTACATAACTGGGTTTTCTTTTAATCATTGTGTTTTAAAAAATGAGTGAGATTCACTCCAATATTGCAATAACTGATTTGATGAATGAATAATCTACTGAACATTTTGTTCATATTAATGAGAGAAGAAGCATAACATGCCTCATTGCCTTTCTGAAGTTTCTTGCCAGAGGAAGTGGCATTTCTCGGTGTAGGTGTCATGCGTATGTATTAATAATAATAATAATAATAATAATAATAAAATTTTGGATTTTATACAGTTTTATAACAGAGTTGAGAGCTGATAAGAACATTGGAATTTTTTTTTTTTTTAATTACTGAAATTTCACATAATGCAGAAAATTGACTTTATAACAGTGAATAGAATAAGCCCCAAAAACAGATTCAGTCTAACAGTCACTTCATGTTTATTTAAGTTGAACATATGAATCAGTAGTCAAAGACAGCCAATAATGTGGGGGGTGGGATTTGTTTAGTTAATGTTTTATGGACAGATTGGGTCTAAAATGTACATCAAGCATTGCTGTTGGTGAAAGTTTGTCATCGTTTGCATTATTGTTCAAAACTGATTTCAATAAAGATTTCTTTTTTGGAAAATAAAAGATTTATCTTGGAGATGTGAAATGTATCCCAAATTCTAGAAGTGTGTGTGTTTATATATAACACACACTGGTGCTTGAAAGTTTGTGAAACCTTTAGAGTTTTTTCTTTATTTCTGCATAAATATAACCTAAAACATAATTAGATTTTCACACAAGCCCTAAAACTAGATAAAGAGAACCCAGTTAAACAAATGAGACAAAAATATTATTTCTTGGTCATTTATTTGAGGAAAATCCAATATTACAGATCTGTGAGTGGCAAAAGTATGTGAACGTTTGCTTTCAGTATCTGGTGTGACCCCCTTGTACAGCAATAACTGCAACTAAATGTTTCTGGTAACTGTTGATCAGTCCTGCACACCGGCTTGGAGGAATTTTAGCCCATTCCTCTGTACAGAACAGCTTCAACTCTGGGATGTTGGTGGGTTTCTTCACATGGACTGCTCGCTTCAGGTCCTTCCACAACATTTCCATTGGATTAAGGTCAGGACTTGGCCATTCCAAAACATTAACTTTATTCTTTAACCATTTTTGGTAGAATGACTTGTGTGCTTAGGGTCGTTGTCTTGCTGCATGACCCACCTTCTCTTGAGATTCAGTTCATGGACAGATGTCCTGACATTTTCCTTTAGAATTTGCTGGTATTATTCAGAATTCGTTGTTCCATCAATGATGGCAAGCTGTCCTGGCCCAGATGCAGCAAAACAGGCCCAAACCATGATACTACTACCACCACCATGTTTCACGGGTCGCACGGTGGTGTAAGTGGTTAGCAGGGTCGCCTCACAGCAAGAAGGTTCTGGGTTCGAGCCCAGCGGCTGGTGGGGGCCTTTCTGTGTGGAGTTTGCATGTTCTCCCCGTGTCTGTGTGGGTTTCCTCTGGGTGCTCCGGTTTCCTCCACAGTTCAAAGACATGCGGTTAGGTTAATATGGGACGGCTTTGGGCTGAGGTGCCCTTGAGCGAGGCACCTAACTCCTAACTGCTCCCTGGGTGCTGTTAGCATGGCTGCCCATTGCTCTGGGTTTGTGTGCGCGCTCATTGCTTTTGTGTGTGTGTGTGTGTGTGTGTGTGTGTGTGTGTTCACTGTTTCAGATGGGTTAAATGCAGAGAGGAATTTCACAAGTGTGTGGTGAAGAATAAAAGTTGTTCTTCACAGATCGGATAAGGTTCTTATGCTGGAATGCTGTGTCTTTTTTTTTTTTTTCCTTTCTCCAGACATAATCAAGTCAAGTCAACTTTAGCACAGATGAAATATCAGTCCTCTCTGACCCACGGTGCAAACAGGCAATGCAATAAATAAAATAATTGAAAAAAAAAACCAATATGAACAGTATAAACACTCTCTAGATAGGAACTAGACATAGACTAAACACTCAAACAATATAAACAGTATAAACACTAGATAAGAACTACACACAGACTAAACACTCAGACAATATAAACAGTATAAACACTCTAGATATGAACTAGACAAACACTCATACACACGCACATAAATTGGTGCAAATAAACAAAACAGTCAAGGGCACTTGAGGTATAGCAGGTAAACATGAAACATGAAATAAGCAGTGTAAACAAACTAGCAGCTGTTAAGGTGAGGTAGTGTGGAATAGTGGAAATGAGTGAGGTGAAGTGAAATGTGCAGTCCCTGAGTTCAGTGTGTTAATGAACGATGAGATACTGGTATGTGTGTTGGGGGGGGGGACTGTGAGGATGACATGTCAGATGCTGAAGGGGGGGCAGGGGGATGTGCGAGCAGAATCTGTGGCAGGGGGCAGAGGAGGGGCAGAACAGGGAGGGAGTTGAGCCTCCTGACTGCCTGGTGAAAGAAACTGTTCTTGAGCCTGCTGGTTTTGGCCCGGAGACTCCGCAGTCTCCTCCCCGACGGCAGCAGACTGAAGAGGCTGTGAGATGGGTGGGTGGGGTCACCTGCAATCCTGATGGCTTTGCGGGTGAGGTGGGAGTTACAAATATCCATAAGAGAAGGGAGAGACACCAATGATCCTCTCAGCTGCTCTAACGATGCGCTGCAGAGTCTTGCAGCAGGACACGGTGCAGGCGCCGTACCACACGGTGACGCAGCTGGTCAGGATGTTCTCGATGGTGCCTCTGTAGAATGTGTGCATGATGGGGGCCGGGGCTCTGCTCTCCTCAGTTTGCGGAGGAAGTACAGACGCTGTTGGGCTTTTTTGGCCAGTGATGGGGTGTTGTTGCTCCAGGACAGGTCTTCAGAGATGTGCACACCCAGAAACTTGGTGCTGCTCACTCTCTCCACTGCAGCACCGTCGATAGATAGTGGAGCATGCTGGGTGTGCTCTCTCCTGAAATCCACAACAATCTCCTTCATCTTCTCCACGTTCAGACGGAGATTGTTGTCCTTGCACCACATGGCCAAGCAGTGCAAGAACTTTTTGGTTTAAATGAGAAGCATAATGCTTCTCATTTAAACCGAAAAGTTCTATTTTGGTCTCTTCTGTCTACAAAACATTTTTCCAATAGCCTTCTGGCTTGTCCACGTGATCTTAAGGAAACTGCAGACGAGCAGCAATGGTTTTTATTTTTATTTTTTTATTTTTTTATTTTTTTTGGAGAGTAGTGGCTTTCTCCTTGCAACCCATGCACGCCATTGTGGTTCAGTGTTCTCCTGGTGATGGTGGACTCATGAACATTGGCTAATGTGAGTGAGGCCTTCAGTTGCTTAGAAGTTACCCTGGGGTCCTTTGTGACCTCACTGACTATTACACGCCTTGCTCTTGGCGTGATCTTTGTTCGTCGACCACTCCTGGGGAGGGTAACAATGGTCTTGAATTTCCTCCGTTTGTACACAATCTGTCTGACTGTGGATTGGTGGAATCCAAACTCTATAGAGATGGTTTTGTAACCTTTTCCAGCCTGATGAACATCAACAATGCTTTTTTTTTTTTTTTTTTTTTTTTTTTTTTTTTTTTTGAGATCTTCAGAAATCTCCTTTGTTTGTGCCATGATACACTTTTACAAACGTGTTGTGAAGATCAGACTTTGATAGATCCCTGTTCTTTAAATAAAACGGTGCCCACTCATGCCTGATTGTCATCCCATTGGTTGAAAACACCTGACTCTAATGCCGCTTTTCCACTACAAACGCGGCTGAGTCGGGCTGAGCCGTGCCGTGCTGAGTTGGGCTGAGTGGGGCTATTGGAGTTGCATTTCGACTACAACCGCGCTGAACCTTGCTGGCTGGAAGTGGGTGGACACATTGGGTGGAGTTAGCGAAAGTGGGTGGACGTCACGTGATGTCGTTAAGCGGCGTAAACAGTGACATCAGTGATCTTTTAAGCGGTAGTCTCATGACCCGGATAGTAAACAATAAACATGGAGGACATGGAGTCGTTAGTGTTGCTGGTCTTGGTGCTGTGGCTTGTTGTCACCGACTAGGGTATTAGGCAGAAAAAGAAATTTACCAGTCAAAAATAATATTTTATATAATCCTGATAAGCGCCGCAGGTGCGAAGACGAGCGCCGCAGGCGCGAAGTCCCTCTAGGGGGGTCCGGGGGCATGCCCCCCCAGAAAATTTTTGAAATTTAGACTTCATTTCCTGCATTCTAGGACATTTTCAGGGTGAAATGGCGTGTAATTTTTGATCAGAAATATTGCATATTTTTACTTTGTATTTTTTTCAGTTTCACTCCTGAATGTATCAGATGTATGTATGGTGTTTGATTTGGTAACAAAAGTGAAAAGAAAATAAACAACAATGAATTGTATATAATCTTTTGATCTAGTTACAGTATTTAATAAAAAAAAAAAACCAACAGTATTCTATTTTACCATACCCCAATGAACCCCCCTTGTTAATCAATGTATCACACATACCTTTTCTGTCTTTTTGTGGAAAAACGAATCAGTTTTTGTCACATTCAATTTGGGGCGTTTGTTGGGATTCATCTTGATCCAGAAGAGTGAGTCAGCAAAAAAAAAATGCGGTTCTCCCGCCAAGAAAGAGGAAACTACAACGCAGGGTGTTTGGCAATTTTCGACCAATCAGAATTCGCGATTTATTCAGTCCGCATGTTACAAGATTCAGTGCGGGCCAAAATGGCGGAAGCGATGAAATATTCTGATTTTTCATTTCAAGTTTTCAGTATTTTTCGTATTAAACTGTGTTTCTTACGATTTGTAAATGATGGCGGAACCACACACGGACTGGCCATCGGGAGTAGCGGGAGTTTTCCCAGTGGGCCGGTGGTTCAGTGTGGGCCAGCGGAGAAAAAAAAAAAAAAAAAACAGTTGCGCGCTGGCCTTTAATATGATAAGCAATGTTAACAGTTTCTTTAACAAACTGTTAACATTGCTTATCATATTAAAGGCCAGCGCGCAACTGTAATAAGCAATGTTAACAGTTTGTTAAAGAAACTGTTAACATTGCTTATCATATTAAAGGCCAGCGCGCAACTGTTTTTTTTTTTTTTTCTCCGCCGGCCCACGCTGAACCACCAGCCCACCGGGAAAACTCCCGCTACTCCCGATGGCCAGTCCGTGTGTGGGCGGAACATAACTGGATTTATCGGATGACATGTGGGAGTATTCATGTGCGAAAATTTTCGGCATTATCGTCCGTTTCAGTATCCGTCTGTGTGTATACTTGCCCGTTGAAATCGGCAATTGCCCGTCAAATTTACGGGTGGACGGGTCTCTGCCTAATACCTTATCACCGACAACGCCAACAGATACTGGCAAGAGCGTATAGATGAGGCGAGGCGCATAAGGCTTCAGAAATTCTCGTAATTCGTAATTCTTCTTCTTCCGGGTTTACGGTGTTTACAGATCCCAGCGTGCTCGCGGGGCATGTGTGGGCATGTGAGGACACTCCTCCTCACCAATCAGTGCACAGGGGAGTGTCTGCTCACGCCCCCAGCCTCACTCAGCTCGGTTTGGCTCGCTTCAGCCCCACTCCAAAACCGTGCGAGTTTTGGGTGCTAAGCAGGGCTGAAGCGAGCTGAGTCGTGCTGTTCTGAGGTAGTCGAAACGCGAGCCGTGTCGGGCTGAAGTGAGCTGAAAAAGGGTAGTGGAAAAGGGCCATAATTTCACCTTCAAAATAACTGCTAATCCTACAGGTTCACATACTTTTGCCACTCACAGATGTGTAATATTGGGTCATTTTCCTCAATAAATAAATGACCAAGTATAATATTTGTTTAACTGGGTTCTCTTTATCTACTTTTAGGACTTGTGAAAACCTGATTATGTTTTAGGTCATATTTATGCAGAAATATATAGGAAATTCTAAAGAGTTCGCAAACTTTTGAGCGTGTGTGTGTGTGTGTGTGTGTGTGTGTGTGTGTGTGTGTGTGTTTTTGAGGAATATGGACATTTTTGTTTTGTTCCATAAACTACTGATGTTTCCCCCAAATTCCTCAGAAAAATATTGTCACTTGGAGCATTTCATTGCAGAAAATGACAAAGATGAAGGTTTTCTCAGATCTTGAATAATGCATAGAAATCAAGATCATATTAAATTTTCAACACAATACTAATGTTTGAACTTGGGATGAGTTCAGAAATCAGTAGTTGGTGGAATATCCCTGACATTTAATCACAGCTTTCATGGGTCTTGGCATGCTCAACACCAGTCTTTAACATTGCTCTTGGGTGACCCTTTTTTTTTTTTTTTAAATAAATAATGCCACTCCTGATGCAAAAATTCAAACAGTTTTTAGCTTTGTTTGATGGCTTGTGACCTCCATCTTTCTCTTGATCACATTTCAAAGGTTTTTAATTGGGTTCAGGTCTGGAGATTGGGCTGGCCATGACAGGGTCTTGATCTTGTGGTCCTCCATCCATACCTTGATTGACCTGACTTTGTGGGGGAGCTGAAAACTAGACTCAGAGATGACCGTACTCCAGTCCTTATGGTCTTTAGCAAACCTCTGCATGACTTTTTAAAGTGCATATCACAGGTAAATTCAGGAGCAAGTTCAATGTAATTCTATTTTATATTAAACTTTGGTCAAATATCTGTCACATTTTTGCATTTTGTGCAATTTTTTTTACCTTGTGCAATACCAGAAAAATTCAGTTGAAATCAAGCCATTTGAGACGAATTGGTCTGCCTCTGAAAAAAACTTTTGGCATTTGGATTTCCCAGGAAACATTGATTTTTGTGACGTCGCGTGCGGGATGCCTCCCTCTAAATCCTATGTCAGTGCTGGTTTGTTTATGAGAAAACGGCCTGGTGGTTTTCTGCAAATTTCTTCAACGTCATCACGTAATTATTAAAATGGTTAACAGATGTATCGTAGGAGGGTGTAGCAACACCAATTTTGATGGGATTAGTACTCATCATTTCCCAAAAGACCGGACAATGAGAGAGAAATGGGAGCGCTTGGTCTACACAGGCTGTGCACTGAAACTGTGCAAAGCTCGCGCAGCCTGCTGGCACTTCCGCAGGTAACGTCACGAATCTGGCTCCAGACTCCCTTGGGATTTTTCCAGACGCGTTTTATTTTTTTCTGCTGTAGACAGATGGCCTTGTGCAAAATTACCCTTCTGGATGAGTGTGTAAAGGGACACAATTTCATATTTAAAAAAAAAAACAAAATTGGTCCAGAATATGCACTTTAACCCCACCCGGAGGAGCCTGTTTGGAACCGTCCTTGCTCTGCACTTAACCCCAGCTGCCATTTGCCATTCTTTTTGTCGTTGTTGTCTTCCTACGGTTGTTGAGTGACTGACATTCAAAGGAGTTGACGATCATCCCAGTCAGTGGAGAGTCCTTTTCGCCTTCTGCCAGTCTAACTTTGCTGTCCCCAATGTCTGCTGCTTGACCTTGTTCTCATGAACTGCCGTCTTTTGAAATTGAGGATGGACGCAACCTGACACTCGCTGTATCCCTCGGTCAGTAAAGCCAGAATTGAATATCTTTTTCTCACTCAACTTTTCTTTTTAACTCTTTTGACATGATGACTAGATAAATTTAATTGGAATATATATTTTAAAAAAAGAAGGTACTATTAGCAATGTTTTTGGCTATCCAAACTGGTCCTATTGCAAAAGGATAGTGTGGGGTGTTGTGTTTTAAGTACTTTTGCTTCTTAAATAAGATTTGGTTCAGGTGATCACCAAATCAGTACCTCATTAAGTAAAATGAAGTGCGTTTGTGTTGGAATTCCAGCACTGTCATTAGAATGAAATGGCTGCCATACATAGAGATGCTGATTTTAAGAAAAATTTAAGTGGTCTCTTAATTTTTTCCAGAGCGCTGTGTTTCATATTTGTTTGTGAGCAGGTTGTCATGTCGCATTACATGAAGCTGCTCCTTCCTTCATCTATGCCAATATTGCACTTTATCCCACTGTGATTCCGAGTTTGGAGCAGAGGTATTGCCATCATCCTCCTCTGTACCATGTGTGCTGCTCACTTTGAGCTCCAAATCTCCCACATTCACACACCTCTCTCTGACCTGCCTACTCACTGGTACCCTATAGGTGCAGGTGGCTTTCGATACCTTAGGTAAATGTGTAGTCAGCACGCGGCTCGTTGCAGACGTCTGCACTGGTGTTGGTGTCGTTTCCTTGTTTATTACTTGATCAATTTCTGTACAGCTCTGAAAATTGTTCTTGTAATTGTTGTCTTTTGGGTCTCCCATTGCTTCACATGGAGTCTAGTCATAACTAGGACTGTTCTCCTTATATAATACTTTACAACATGCTCAATAATAAAACCCTGGAATGCATCTATCCCATGGAGAATTCTCTGTAAATATGCAGGCAGCTTTCTGCCAAGGTAGAGCTATTTAGCTTAACTCACAAGCAGGGAAATGCCATATTGCAACATGTAGGTGACTGACGGTAGATATTACATGAACAATGTATATAAAGTGGCAGTTGGGTTCTGTCCCTCATTTACTTTGCTCTGTTGTATTTAATGTCTGGTGAGGAGTAGCTGCTGGATTAAAGGACACTATCTCTTAGGTTACATGACGTTTTTGCAATATTTATTTATTTTGTGTGAGAGAGTGATCCAATGAATGGATTTGAATGCTGTACTCCAGTGACTACTAAAGAGAATGCATTGCATTGCTGGGGAAATGTGATTCACCACTGATATGAGGGGTCTGAGGAGAGCGGGGGTGGAAGAGGAGGGGGGGAAGCAAAGGAAGGAGAAAGGGCAAGGGTGTGGAGAGGAGGTGTGTGTAATGTGTTTATATATATATATATATATATATATATATATATATATATATATATATATATATATATATATATATATATATATAAAAAAGTAGTTATAACAGTGTAGCGCATTCATCTTCCCCCAACGTGAATGTCGTTAACAACTGTGAGTGCTCAAATGCCTGTTGCCAGGTTACCATCCGACACAGTGAAATGTGGGACTGTGTACGCGAGCAGCATGGAGAGGCACCATTGACTTGCGCCCGTCTCTAAATAATGAATCACCGATGCATTCTGAGCAGGAGAAGGCAATGAATAGGCGAGTGTGATCAGGACTGAATCCGCAGCGCTGGGGCTTCTGGGGGTGAGCCATGCAGCTCCAGCCTCCAACGCACTGCAAGTTGTCTGGCTACATCCTGAATGAAAGATGCACAGTGTCTTCGAAAATGGAAGTCCACCGGTACGTAGGTGTCGGATTTCTGTGGTCGGCTTTTCTGGCTGTGGGTGTTTTTAGAGGTGCAAAGCAATCTGTTGATTTCTTCTAAACAGGATCATCTGGTTTGATGCTCGAAGCTTTAACTTGGCATAACATGATCATAAAACATGTTTGTAAGACGTGGGGACTGAGGAACAGCAGCGTTATCGTTAATTTTAGCATTGTAGCTGTGTGTTTTGGGCTAAAGATTTGATCACAGAAATGGTTTATGGACGATGAGCTTACTCAAAGAATGGTTACTGCTGTCTTCAGTATGGTTATTACATTTATGTTCTCCCAGATGAGTGATTTGTCACTGAAGCAGAAAGTGAGCACTAAACATCAGTGTATTGGGGAATTCAGTCATCAAATATTGAACACGAGTCTCCATCTGCTAACTTGCACAGCTACACACTACAGTCAGTGTTTTTCAAATATCCATTATACTATTTATCCCTATAAAGGTTTCTTCTATACAGTATATACACTTCTTTTTTTAATAGGAATACATGTACACCTGCAGTTATCTAATCAGCCAATCATGTGGCAGCAGCACAATGCATCAAATCCTACAGATACATGTCAAGAGCTTTGCGTTACATTCACATCACAAAGATAAAGTATCCGCAACTTTCCCGAATGCTGACCTTTCCCATGATTCATTGCTGCATTGTAGCGGTAGCCGGGATCTTTCTTCCGCTCCACTGCGTGTTTGTAGCTAACGTAAACTACAATGTAGTTAAGTTCAAAGATGGCTAGAAGATGGTTACACGGGTCTGATTTTCTGACATGCTCTGGGGATAATACAAAGTGCCCTGTCTGTGTACCCTCACAGAATGGATAAGTGACATGAAGTTGTGGCCTGACGTCAGCTACGTTGACGTTGTCAATTACTTTATTCTTAGTGAGGGCATTGATGGTGAGGAGCTAAGGAACTACAAAAGCATGGAGGCATACAATTATCTGCACAGTAATAAAATTGGCAAAATTATGTGTAAAAGAGGGTGAGTTTGTTTGCTTAAAGGCTGAGGTTGAGCCTAGCCAGTGCAAAAAAGGGAAATTCTGCAGTCATTCAGCAGCTATCATCTGGAAGGTAGGCTATGTCGGAGTAGAGCGATTTGTATTGGTTTACTAATGTATTGTTTTTATATATTGTAAGTCGGTTTGGACAAAAGCGTCTGCTAAATACCATATAGGCTCAAGAAGCAAAAGCTAGGAGAGAAGCATAGACGAACAATTTTAATGCTGTCAAACTTTGGAAACATTCAACATACCATATTTAAATAATTCCTGGTCTGTTTTTGTCCGAGCTTCAACTTCTTAACTACCCTGACCATTCCAGATATTGGATGGTATTTGTAGGTTCTTTGTTTACACTAGTACTTCAGCACTGGTTGCTCTTGGATTCTCTTGGCTACTGAGGCTACATGGACTTATTGATGGTCGCTTTGAATAAATACTTTTTTTTTTTTTAAATTTACATTTTTAACTAATGTACAATATCTAAACAACAATTACAGGTCCAAAATGCAGTGGAAAGGCAGGAATCGCATGTACAGATGAGTACATGGTGCTGGACAACACGTCTTGCAAGTCTGTTTGTGCTCAAAACAGATTCCATTCATAAAATCTTTAAGCTTTCGCAAGTTGTTTGTGCACCTGACGGCACATGTTGAACCAGAAAAAGGCATCATTTAAAAAGACGTTATCCTCTGACTAAAGCATGGTTGTTGTAGCTAGCTCCGCTCGGCTACATTCGGCTCACTCAGCCTCAGCTGCTTGGATAAACTGGAAATCAAAGACCGGCATCCAGGAGAAGCGGGTGTCATGACAACCCCCGTTGTCTCTCGCAGGAAAGCTGTGGATAATTTCTGTGACTTTAACTGTGGCATTGATCTTGGTGCCAGGTGGGCTGGTTTGAGTATTTCAGAAAATCTCCTGGGAATTTTACACACAACAGTCTGTAGAGTTTACACAGGATGGTGCAAAAAAAACCATCCAGTGAGCAGCAGTTCTGCAGGTGATCTGATGAGAAAAATCAGAAGGGGTGGCCAGGCTGGTTCAGGAAGGCTATAGTAACTCTCAACACACTTTACAACCACGGTGAACAGAAAAGCATCTCGGCATGCGCACACAGTACACTGAATCATGGATCTCTATAATAAGGGTCTGTGAGAGAGCGAGAGAATGGCTATTCAGTTGGAGCTGCTCTCACTCAGCAATTCCCTGCCACTTTTTCATTGCTGTGACATTCAGGTAAAACGAGAGCCTGAGCTGACTTGAGCAAACAAGCTGCTGTTGATCCCTCTGTGTTTGCTGGAGTTTTGCTAATCAAACTTGCACAGAATCAGCAGAACTCTTGTGTCTGAACAACCTTGTACTTTTGCCTTTTACAAACTACTTTTTATGACCGGCTTAGAAAGACACCCAAGCTGTGTAATTAGCAGATAAAAACTTGTACAACCGCATCATCTAAATGAAGTTGTACTAATGTACCACTCCTTGAGGTCTGAGCCAGAATGATGTTCTGCAGTTTTATTTAACCAGACCCCATTTCAGTTTTTTGTTTTCAGCTGCGTGCATGTTTGGTTATTTAACGTGATCTTGTGATGACTGATTTAGCAAATATCTCTTTGCCTTATGGGGATTTAAAGATCATAGGCAACGGTTTTCAATTTATGCGCACTTGAAACTTTTTATATGTTTAAAAACCCTCTGTAATTTTCTTCTGGTCCCAGAAAGCATTGTTAATAAGTAATAATTAAAATAAGTTGGTGCGGATCGTGGCAAATTTCTGTTCTGCGATTTTCGTGACCACTCGGCGCGTGATGTCATTCAAGACAAACAAACCGCTTGAGTTGAGTCCACTTCCATTTACTTGCATTGCCGTTCAGCTTGAGTGCAGACGTGCGTTTGGGAATTTCCAAAGAAAAACCACGCCTTATTGTTGTGCAGTGAACTGTAACAACGGGACCGGTTCAGGAAGAAGTTTTTACCTTTTTCCGAGAGAGGAGAAGAGGCGGAGCGAGTGGGTTGGCTTTTTCCGGAAGCGGAGAAGAGGTGGAGAGAGTGGATTGTGCGTGTGAAACAAAATCAAGCAGTCAAAGAAGAAACGGAGCAGCAACGCTCAAGCAAAAAGGAGAAGATTGGAGGTAAACATTTTTACTTTTGCTTGCAATTGACAAGTCAAGAATCCTGAGGGATCCTGTACAATCATTGTGGAAATGAGACGAAGGGATATTTCCTCGCTTAGAGTAGGCTAAAAATAGTATAATGCCGCGGATGGCAGGCTAATGTGGCCTACCAGTGCACTGTCAAGTAATCATTACCTATATCCACTAGGGAGGGCGGTTTAATTATTCTTCAAAAGGGCTCTTATTTAGTATTATGACGAAAGTAGGAATTTATCATAACTACCAGAATAAATCGTTTGGGTGTGAGTCTTGTTGAGGTCCGGGGTCACCGCAATCAGAATCGGCTGAGTCGCTGTCCGATTCTGAGGCTGCACAGTCAAACCAGTGAGTCACATTCACCGATTGCTTCGCAACAGCCATAGGTTCATACATGTATGGTTTCACCTCTCTATATTCAATTTGGAGACATCCTACTTCAAAATTGCTATCGCTTTCAGACATTTGACACAACCTCTCTCACAACCAAAGTCCGTACACGTGTGCTCGGTTCGCAGGTAAACACAGAACTGCTCCCAGTCTGTTTGGCTTGAATGATGTCACGACGACGGTCCCCTGGCGGTGAAAGTGCGCATAAGTGAGATGTAAACAAACCTTCGGAAATTGGGCAAAACGGTACATTTTAACAGTTTTATTCAATTTTAGGGTGCAAATTAAACACCAGGAAGATTGAATTTTGCTTTTTGGGTCGTTCTTCTAGACAATAAAGTTGATATTCTACGTTTCACCTCCGACCATTGCCTATGACCTTTTTTAAGGCAGCTTTATACTCCAATTTTCTACCTTGATTGATTGCTGTCACACGTCTTGGAAAAGTTTGGTGGTTGAGTTGAGATCCGTGGTTTCAGGACACATAACGTGACGTTCACCAGTGGCTGATTTAATACCACTGTGACCAAAGACCGTGCGATCACTGCTCTAACACTCCTCTAAATGCCATCAGTTGGAGGATGGCGAAGGGTGACTCAATTTTTAGTCCATGTTTTGGGAATTATTAATTCTCCTTCATGGTCTGGCTGTTCTAGGAAAACTGGGGAAGAAAAGGAAACGGGGGGAGCCCCTAAATTTTACCAGATTCTAAAATTTATTTTATAGCATTTTTTTTTCCCTGTAAGAATGGTTCACCCAATTAAGGATTCGATTCATATTTTGGAAATATTTTTTTAATAAAGTTTATTTTAAAAAACCCCACATTTTCCTTTTGTTTTATTTTCTTTAATCATTAGTAATTATTTAGCCACATTTTAAAGGTTGAGAGTTAAAATATATTAGCCTATTAACCAAAATATTCATTTTATTGAAATTGAAGAAAATTAACAAATGGGTCTTTATTAAGAAAGTTTATGAACATTTGTACTACCTTCATTTGTTTCTCTTTTCTTCAGCTTTCAGCCGTCTGTAAAAAGAGAGCTTTGATTTCTTAAGTCACACAACAGCTCTTTCCCATTTTAGATGTTTAGGCATTAGAGCTATGTTACTTCCACCTATGGTGAAGTCACTTATTTCTGCTACTTTGTTGTCTAAACAATGCAATTACAGCTAAGGAAAAATAAAGATTACCCAGTCTGATGATCACAATTTTTAATTTCATTGATTTGAGTCACCGTAAACTTGTAAGCTAATTTGGCAAGCAATATCTTTACATGCCAAGCCAAGAAGCCTTTGTCACATGTACACTCAAGCACAGACTTGAGCATACAGTGAAATTTAACCCATCTGAAGCAGTGAACACACAGGTGCACACACAAGTAAGCAATGGGCACATACACCCAGAGCAGTGAGCAGCTATACTACAGCACCTGGGGAGCAGCTGTGGGTTAGGTGCCTTGCTCAAGGGCACTTCAGCTCAACCTCAGGCCATAGCTGCCCCCTGTTAACCTAATTGCATGTCTTTTGAACTGTGGGGGAAAACGGAGCACCTGGAAGAAACCCATGCAGACACGGGGAGAACATGCAAACTCCACACAGAAAGGCCCCCATTGGCCACTGGGCTTGAATCCAGAACCACCTTGCTGTGAGGCGACAGTGCTGATCACTACACCACCGTGCCACCAGTGTCTTGTAGGAAGGAAATCCCAGACTACATAAGGGTTTTTTTTTTTTTTTTTTAGTATATTTACCTGTGAAGGATCCCTGCCATAGGAAACTGAATAGAAAACTGGATAAAGATCTGCACTGTGGCAGTGTTTTGATTGCTAAACCACCCAACATCTTGACAAAAAGACTGTTAGCATTTATAAACCTTGAGATGGTTCTTGATTTCCAGCAAGGGTTAGATGTGGTCAATGGGGCTAAATTTGTTTCAATGTTATGTGATTACTCCAACTTGTTGTTCCATCGGTCAGTGGGAGACGGTAGTGCTGGAGCTAAATATCTCTCCACTGCTTCAGTTCACACTTCAAATTAATGGTAGGACAGTAGACATTGTGCGAAAGCTGAGCACACAGCACCACATTCATGGAACTGTTCAGATAATGCAGAGTGCAATCCCAGGTTAAAGGATATACAACCCCGATTCCAAAAAAGTTGGGACAAAGTACAAATTGTAAATAAAAACGGAATGCAATAATTTACAAATCTCAAAAACTGATATTGTATTCACAATAGAACATAGACAACATATCAAATGTTGAAAGTGAGACATTTTGAAATTTCATGCCAAATATTGGCTCATTTGAAATTTCATGACAGCAACACATCTCAAAGTTGGGACAGGGGCAATAAGAGGCTGGAAAAGTTAAAGGAACAGCTAGAGGACCAAATTGCAACTCATTAGGTCAATTGGCAATAGGTCGTTAACATGACTGGGTATAAAAAGAGCATCTTGGAGTGGCAGCGGCTCTCAGAAGTAAAGATGGGAAGAGGATCACCAATCCCCCTAATTCTGCACCGACAAATAGTGGAGCAGTATCAGAAAGGAGTTCGACAGTGTAAAATTGCAGAGTTTGAACATATCATCTCCAGTACATAATATCATCAAAAGATTCAGAGAATCTGGAAGAATCTCTGTGTGTAAAGGTCAAGGCCGGAAAACCATACTGGGTGCCCGTGATCTTCGGGCCCTTAGACGGCACTGCATCACATACAGGCATGCTTCTGTATTGGAAATCACAAAATGAGCTCAGGAATATTTCCAGAGAACATTATCTGTGAACACAATTCACCGTGCCATCCGCCGTTGCCAGCTAAAACTCTATAGTTCAAAGAAGCCGTATCTAAACATGATCCAGAAGCGCAGACGTCTTCTCTGGGCCAAGGCTCATTTAAAATGGACTGTGGCAAAGTGTAAAACTAGTTAGTTTTTTTTTTTTCTTTTTTATCAGACATCTAATTTATTGGGTTTGTTTACCTGACATGTTTCGACGTACAACTTCCGTCTTCCTCAGAGTGTCACCGGATGTTAATTGGTGACGCATCTTTTATCAGCTGCTGTTTCTGAAGGCGTGGCCTTCCTGTCTGGTTTGACAGGTCGGTCACGCCTTCTACTGTCTGTTTGTCCCCTGCAAGATGGCACTCCAGGTGTGGGAGAGCATGTATGCTCCCTCATCCCGGTTGATGGTCCTCGGGCTTCGCTTACGGATCTCCATGGCCTCCCTGATCCAGCGCTGATGTTTGTTATCTTCTGTGCGGATGACTCTGGCATTCCCCCAGTCCATAATGTGATTTTCCCTTTTACAGTGATCTGTTATAGCTGACTTATAATTTTCCTGTTGTGCCTTTTCTTTTATTGTTCGGGTTTGTCTTGTAGCTGTCTCCTTTTCGCACTCTTTCTTATGTTCATGTTTTCTTGTGTTGAAACTCCTTCCTGTCTCCCCAATATAAGTTTTATTGCATAATTTACATGGAATCTCATATATGGTGTTGCATCTGTTGTCCGGATGTATTCTGTCTTTGGGATGCACCAGGATCTGACGGAGTGTTGTGTGTGGTTTGACAGGTGTGTTAACATTGTGTTTCCTCATTACTCTTTGAATGCGTTCAGTTATTCCCCTGATGTATGGTAATGTAACTACTCCCCTGTGTTCTTGTTTGTTAGTTTGTTTTTTCTCTTTCTTTTGTGTTTTGTTGTTTTTAACCTGTTCCGCCCCTTTGGATATTGCCCATTGTGGATATTGACATGCTTTCAGTGCGTGTTGTATATGTTGTTCCTCCTGTTCTTTGTCCTGTGGATCTGTAATTATTGCTGTGCGTTCATGTAATGTTCTAACTACGGATATTTTGTGCATTATGGGGTGTTCGGAAGTCCAGTTTAAATATTGGTCGGTGTGTGTGGGTTTTCTGTGTACTTTTATTTTGATATCCCCATCTTCTGTGTGTTGTATTTTTAAATCCAAAAATGCTATTGACTGCTCCGTTTCTTCTTCATGTGTGAATTTTATATTGCCGGTATTGTCTATGGTGTTAAGATGGTCGGTGAGTTGTTGAGTGTGTCCCCTCTTTACTTTTTCCAATATGTCGTCCACATACCGTTTCCAGAGTGTTGGTCTGTATTCCGCTGGTATTGTGGTGAGTGCTTTTTGCTCCAGATCCTCCATGAAAAAACCGCACATGATGGCTGATAGTGGGTCTCCCATGGCAAAACCTTCCTTCTGTCTGTAGATTGTATTCCTGAACTGAAAGTATGTGGATGTGGCGATGAATTGAAGAAGCTGAGTGATGTCTTGTACGGTGAGGTTTGTACGTTTCTTGAGCGTCCTGTCTGTTTTTAATTTGTCTTGTACTATCTGTATGGTGGCTTCCGTGGGTGTTCTGGTGAAAAGAGATATGACATCATGTGAAATGAAAACTTCATCTTGCTGCATTTTGATGTTTTTTAGTTCTTCTGCCAGATGTTTTGAGTTTTTGCAGTGTTGGTCTGTGAGTCCTAGTAATGGTTTAATTATTTCGGTGAGTGCTTTTGATAAGTTGTATGTGACTGAACCAATGCTATCTACTATGGGGCGTAATGGTGTTCCTGGTTTATGTATTTTTGGTGTGCCGTAAATCCTGGGGATGACATTGGCTGTGGGTACTAAGTGATTGTAATCCTGCTTATCTATTTTATTTTCATTGAGTAGTGGTTTTAGTAGTGCTTTAAGTTTCTTTTTCTTGTCTTCTGTTGGGTCTTTTTTTAATATTTCAAATGCGTTGTCGCTGAGTAATTCATTCATTTTTCGTTCATATTCATCAGTGTCCATAATAACTGTTGTTCTGCCTTTATCTGCTGGGAGGATTGTGATGTCTTTATTTTTTGCTAACGTTCTCATGGCTTTGGCTTCCTGTTTTGTGATGTTACTGGGTGGTGGTTTGGCCGTTTTCAATATACCAGCTATTGCGTTTCTTAGTGCTGCTTTTTGTCCCTGATCCTGTATTTTCTCACCAATTAACATCCGGTGACACTCTGAGGAAGACGGAAGTTGTACGTCGAAACATGTCAGGTAAACAAACCCAATAAATTAGATGTCTGATAAAAAAGAAAAAAAAAAAAAAAAAAACTAACTATATTTAATATAAGACATAATGAACGTAATCGAAAGGAAAAGTGTAAAACTGTTCTGTGGTCAGACGAATCAAAATTTGAAGTTCTTTATGGAAATCAGGGACGCAGTGTCATTCGGACTAAAGAGGAGAAGGACAACCCAAGTTATCAGCACTCAGTTCAGAAGCCTGCATCTCTGACGGTATGGGGTTGCATTAGTGCGTGTGGCATGGGCAGCTTACACATCTGGAAAGACACCAATGCTGAAAGGTATATCCAGGTTCTAGAGCAACATATGCTCCCATCCAGACGACGTCTCTTTCAGGGAAGACCCTGCATTTTCCAACATGACAATGCCAAACCACATACTGCATCAATTACAGCATCATGGCTGCGTGGAAGAAGGGTCCGAGTACTGAACTGGCCAGCCTGCAGTCCAGATCTTTCACCCATAGAAAACATTTGGCGCGTCATAAAACGGAAGATACGACAAAAAAGACCTAAGACAGTTGAGCAACTAGAATCCTACATTAGACTAGAATGGGTTAACATTCCTATCCCTAAACTTGAGCAACTTGTCTCCTCAGTCCCCAGACATTTACAGACTGTTGTAAAGAGAAAAGGGGATGTCTCTCAGTGGTAAACATGGCCTTGTCCCAACTTTTTTGAGATGTGGTGTGTTCATGAAATTTAAAATCACCTAATTTTTCTCTTTAAATGATTCATTTTCTCAATTTAAACATTTGATATGTCATCTATGTTCTATTCTGAATAAAATATGGAATTTTGAAACTTCCACATCATTGCATTCTGTTTTTGTTTACAATTTGTACTTTGTCCCAACTTTTTTGGAATCGGGGTTGTATGCAGAACCTTTATTTTTAAATACATTTCTGAGTGGATAGTATCTCCATCCGTGACTCTTGTATGCTGTATAAATGGGAATAAAAAATATATATTTTTGAGAGTTAAACTCGACTGCAAAGTTGGCATTTGAGCTGAGCCAGCCAGCCCTGAGTGAGTGACATCACTGCAATAACCAGTTTTAAGGCAGAGGCCTTTGACAGCTATAGACCAAAATCATATAAATAAAAATTTATGGTGAAAGTAAGAAATACCGTTACCGACTTGCTCAACTAAGACTGATTTGACTTCATTGATTGTGGGTTGACTCTCATTAAAACAGGATAGGCGTTATAACTTATGCAACATACATGTACATGCATGCATTTTCACTGATAAAACATAAAAGGCTAACTAAATAATCAGATGAACTGAGACAATCTCATTCTGAAACAAATTAAATAATCTTGTACTGGTAACTTAAACACACAAGTTACATGTATTAATCTAAATGCAGGTAAACAACAGGTGTTTTTTTTTTTTTTTTAAATCCAAATGAGAGTCGGAGCTTACCCATCTGTGTTGTCGCTTCTTGAAGGCCGATCTTGTGGCCAATTTGTTTTGAAACAATGTGACTTTGTTGTTCGTTCAGTTCTCTGTTCATTCACTTCTTCCATATAAGGGCAAGATGGCAGCAATATCCAGTTTAGAAATCAGACGGCTGCTTCACTCATTCTCCATTTTCTCCATACTGACTACTCCACCATTTCTGCTCGGCTCAGGCAATTACTAAAACCCGGGACGGAATGGGACGTCACCGGTTTTAGCAAGAGCCGCGGGGAGGTCGCTGCCTGAGCAATATGTTCCATCCTGGGTTTTAGCAACAAACCTCGGCTCACTCCAGGAGGACTGGCACAACTGAACTCGCGTTCCTTTTAAAAAAGAAATAAATAAAAATAAATTAAATACTTTTCATGTAGTTTTCTTTTCCTTTAATTGTTGGTACTGCACCCCCTTTCAATGCAGGCTTATAGCCAACACTTCTCAACAGATCAGAGGTCTCGTACGAGTCCTCAGTAAAATGTGCAGAGCAGAAGAGAGACCACTTCATAGGTGCCCAATGTGCCCACACGGCTCGAAATTCGCAGTGGTCCGGTAGCCCGAGGCGACTTAATTTGTCATTTGGCAGGTAATTCCTGTCACTAGCCAGCCTGGTTGGCTAGTTGAAAATAAAAAAATATATATGAAGCGAAGATTCAGACACCCCGTCAACTAAAGCCGCCACATATTAAGCATGTGCCGTGTCTGTGTAAATCTATGTGTTCATTGAGAGGACGGAAAATACCGAAGAATTCTGAATCATATCGTGTACGAGTCAGGCTGTCAGTTTTTTTTTCACTCCTGCGCATGCATATAACGCATCTCGTTGAATATTGCGGTAATCTCACGTTATCAAATTCAATAGATGTAGCCACATTATCGCCCATTTAAACATGTTTTTATTGTTTACATCTGCCAAAGCTACGTTGCGATGTGGAATTTTCTGAAAGTTGTACAGAAACCGCCAGAGACGGGGACAAAGCGACCTCGGTCTGAAGAGGAGAAAAAGGCCGCCGATAAAGCGTACGAGAAGGAGAAACAACAAAGGACTTATAAGCAAACATGGGAGCAGGGTAGGCCTTGGCTGCAATACAATTTTTATGGAATAATTAATTTTTCTTTTCAAGTTGATTCCTAGTCAATATGAAGCTCCTAATGCTTTCTCTCTCATAAATGGAAATACAGAAAGCATGTTGGACATATTTTAGGTGCTATAGTCATGATAGTAAGTACATTTGCTTTCAATACTCATACACCAAGTTGCCAAGTTTTCCAATATATTTGTAGGTGCAATTGGTAATTGAGTGATCAATCTCGTTAAATCAGTCTCAATAATTAAATTGACTCAGTCTCATTGAATCATACCATTAATTTTGGTGCTTAATAATAAATTACCAAACAGCTAAATTATGGTATATTCCAAATTATTATGATCACTTACCGTATTACATAACTCGTATGCACCTTGGAATTCTTTGAGATTGTGTGACTTCAAGGAATATGGAAGGAAATAAACACACAGTTTCAATAATAATTGAATTTATTATAACGAAGATAAAATTATTAATGGCAGTTGGAATCATTATATACAAATATGATCTATACTTGATGAGTGTGCGTGTGTGGGTGTGAGAGGCCGTGTGTGTGTGTGTGTGTGTGTGTGTGTGTGTGTGTGTCCTACACAAAAGAATTAGCTCTGGTAGCTAACACCACGTGTGTTTGTGGGGGGAGGATGACGACCTTGTGGTCCCTTGAGACAATACCATTAGCCCTGGATGCTAATGAAACGAAAGAATTAGCTGTGTGTTTAGCCTAGGTGTGTTTGTGGGGCCTGTGGCCACGTGTTTCTAAGTAACAAATGACTAGCCGGTAGCTAACCCACTAGCTCATAACACTACTAAATCCACTGAAATCTTGAGGTCAAAATGTGTAATAAGGAAATTGAGGATGTTAGTGAGGGAATAGAGAAGCATGCACAGCCTATCTATTAAACAATTGAGAGATTAAAACAAAATGGAACAATCATCAATTCAACACGCTGCGTGTCTACAGTGTAAACAATTAAACCGTTCCTGAGTTTAAATTCACACTACTTCAATAAAACTAATTCCTAAGACTAGTTTTTCTGCCCAAATGCCAGTCTCTTACTTCAGTATCTCGTCTCTACGCGAGATTATGAGAAGATGTTCTGAGACTTTTAGAGTTTCACCGTTGTGCAGCATGTGAGTCGCATCCATGAAGGCAGAGGATTTCTTGGTCCGACGCGTGGTCGCTCGTGATGAAAAGAGAGTCTCTGATCAGAATAACGTGCACAGCGCTTTTAATTAGAAGGAATTCCGGTCGCTTCTAACTTTTTAAATAAACTTTGGGTGGCAGTTTTATAACGTTACTCATAATACAAATAAAAACTGGTTGTAACTCAGATGAGTTAGATCACGCGATTTTGGATTTTTACCGTGGCCAGGGGTAAACAAAGAAATCACGCTGAATCGTGGATCTTGCAAGAAAGAAGGAAAGACGTCTTTATCTGGTTTTCTGGTGAGCGGCCTCCTTTTCTCTGCAGAACGCACCGCTTGCAATGATATCCACAGCACCAAAGAGGAAGTAGGAAGCGTTGCTCAGTTTCATGTGCTTTCATGGAGGATGTGACGTTGGTGATCCCGCCCCAGTGTGACGCAGGTCAACACAGAAGTTGGCTGATGGGAAATGTAGTTTCTTAAAGAGACGGGCTGTCATAGTTCTTAAAGGGACTGTACCTACGTATTATTTGTTGATATTATATTATGGTGCTCTGTGTTGTTGTTCTCATTTATGTATTTAACAACAGTATCAAAATACTCGGGTCTTGAAATAAATGTACATTAGTCATGAACAATGGTAACTACTCTCTTTTGTGTTATTTTTGACAAGTAAAATTCATACATGAACAAATTTTGGCGAGTTGATTTTCTGTTTGGCTAGTTACTTTGGAAGGCAACTAGTCCGGCTGGCTGGTGAAAAAAAATATGAATTTCTAGGCCTGGCCCATGAACTTCTCGCAAAACACACCTAAATCTTTGCAGTTTGAACATTCTTGGGCCATGAATACAACATAAATCCACCTTCTGTCATGTTGCTGCACCGGCCAGCAACACATCTACATGGCATGGTGATAAATTAGCTCAAAATGGAGGATTGGAGTTGCAGTCAGCTCTGTGTTTTGGTATAGTGGAAATGGCGATGAGACCAATTAGTCTTCCTGCTGTGACGTGACGTTACGGACATCAAGGTCATTTACTCAGACCGCTATCTATATAAATCACTTTAATCGTAAAAATTACTATATTAGATTTATTGTTAACGCTTAAAACCATTCCTGTGCCATTCTTGAGGTCTCAAGGCATTTATAAACGAAAGTGAGGCCATGGCTCTACGTATATGCTTTAAGTTCAGTCTCGCACTCTCTCTCTCACCCACACACCCTTTATCTCGCTGTCATTTTAATGCTGACTCTGGAGGCCAATCCCAAACGTGCTTCCAGTCTGTTATCACCACAATTACTGGATGTATCTTAAGGCCTGATGGTCATGAAAAATTGCCACGGATACTGATGATTTTAATATCTCAACCAATTCAGATATTTTGATTTTTAAAAATTAGACCTGGCTTTGGCATGGAGCATCACTAGACATGGTATCCAGGTGTGTGTGTGTGTGTGTGTGTGTGTGTGTGTGTGTGTGTGTGTGTGTGTGTAAATAATTCATGCTTTTCTGAATTGCTGATTGCCACTGTAATGATTGAGTCTTTTTATTTGTAATAAGGCTTTTTATTTCATAATTTATTAAAACATAATGCAAGTTGGAAAATTCAGCTGATTTTTAAAGCAAAAGAATCCAGAGTAAATCCATTAGACCTTCAAGAAATTTGTAACACTTGATGCTAAGGTTAATGGATTTTTTTTTTAAATTATCTTATTTTTTTAATCTAAATGTAATTCAAGTTAATGAGACGGAGATATTATGTAACTGACCACACATGCATCCACAGGTACAGTGTTTGTATGTGATTTGTATAAAGTGTTGGTATAAACGCTCAAGAAAGTCTAGGACCTCCACAAATGCAGATGATGAAATCATGGAACCGTATCATCGGCTTATTTTATTGGTTAGCTGACGTACATGGCTTTGTGTGCTGTACGATGGAGATGACAGAGGTAAATGGTGATTGGCTCCCCCCCCCCAACCAAGATCTTTTTCTCAGTATTACGGAAGAGCCACACAAAATCCGCCCACGTGCACATTGTTGCTAAGGTGATGGCTGTAATTCCTCAGCAGCCTATAAAAAGACCTGAGAAGAGTGGGAACTCGCCAGTGAAGGCTTGTGACTTATATTCTCATGGCTGCCACGTTGCACTTGATATTGTAATCCCAATATAATTATAGCACGTTTGTGAATTGTTTAAAAATCAGACCTTCTTTGCATGTGTGATGCTTCTGCTGTCTTGTGCAATATTCACAGATCAGGCTCTTGTTTCTTTCTCTCAAGAATGCTTACTTTTTTTTTTTAAACATGCTGGAATCTGATTCCCCCCCTGCAGAGCTGGGACTGGTGGCTGAATATATTGCATGAGAATCAATAGTATGTGTTTCTTTTTTTGAAGTTGAAGTATATGGGCTGTATATAGAGTAACCTGGCGGTTCCGCATGCATTTCACAGTGGGAGTAAGAGCCTATTTCAAGCTCTATGTAACACCTACACCACAACCTGAACCTTCTCTGTGAGCAGTGTTCCTCCTGCTATAGCCTTCTCTGTGTCACTGGTGTGTGTGGTTTTAAAATAGCTACTGTCTTTCTTACGCTCCTGTGACTTGTGGAGTAGGTGAAAAAACCTCGAGTGTTCATTCAGAAGGTTCAGATCTTCACTTGGAGCATTTACTGAATCTGTGCCAAGGATGCAGATGTTTGAGACTGTTTAATATCCATTGATTCTTCAAGGCAAAGGGTAAAAGGCGATTGCATCCCACCACTACACCCCTTTTTCCAAGCACTTTTTTTCATCCAGATGTTAATTATGATGTCAGTGGGTTGCTACAGAATATGCTTCCAGGCCACTCCAACTGATCTTAACTTGAAGATCATATTTAATGAAGACATGGATCTGCTTTCTGAATAGTGACTGTGGAAATCCATCATTCATTAGCAACTTGAAAACGTGTGGTTTTTATTTTACTTTATTATAACAACTGAATTTATAACTAACTACCCCAAGCTACCATTCCAATTGTTTACTTGGCATACAGTCCATAATGCTTCTTTTTACAACTGTCACACGGAAGATTGGCGAAGCTCGGCAGGTTTAGAATGAGTAGGTCATCTCATTATCTCTAGCCGCTTTATCCTGTTCTACAGGGTCGCAGGCAAGCTGGAGCCTATCCCAGCTGACTACGGGCGAAAGGCGGGGTACACCCTGGACAAGTCGCCAGGTCATCACAGGGCTGACACACAGACACAGACAACTATTCACACCTACGGTCAATTTAGAGTCACCAGTTAACCTAACCTGCATGTATTTGGACTGTGGGGGAAACCGGAGCACCCGGAGGAAACCCACAGGGAGAACATGCAAACTCCGCACAGAAAGGCCCTCGTCGGCCACGGGGCTCGAACCCGGACCTTCTTGCTGTGAGGCGACGGCACTAACCACTACACCACCATGCCGCCCTGAGTAGGTCATGTATTTCGATAAATATGCAAGTTTTTTATCGTACAAGCATGATAAACATATTGACAAGCTTTAGATTTTCCTATGTGCCCACTGCCGAATATTATAGTTTTTAAATTACCTAAATTAGATGAAACACAAAACTTGTCACCTTCCTCAGTCACATCGGACTCTGTGCGCTGAGAGCCCACTTCTGCATTCATAAGACTGTTCCCATGGTAACGGCATGATCACTTTCACTCTTTTGGTTTTGATTGGTTTCTCTTTTGCCAAGATTTACATTATCTTAAATAGTACTTTCATAAATTACTGAATTTTTTTGTATTGTTTACAGTATTTACATTTCAAGTAACTAGTAATTACAGGAAAACTTCCCTTCATTTGTAACTTTAATTTCGCTTATTTTTAAAGGAATAGAAAATGTAAAGTAAATACAGTACATGCATGGGTTGGTAGCTTGTAATATTGAGAGCCTGTAAGAAAAGTTTCAGGCATGTTTGACCATTTATGAGAAAGTTGAGTGTTTTTGTATCGCTGCTCTAATGCCACCAGTAGGCTGCCATGCAGCCTGTTGGAAGGGCGATGCGTGATGTCATTTGGGTGCAAGGCTGAGTGTCGCTCTTCAGTACTGAAGGGGCAAAGCGAAAGGTCTACTAAGGTGACGATGTATGTTTATTTATTTATTTATTTTCCCCTTCACTATACATCTGAAATAGTGTATTAATACGATGCAACCCTGACTTACGGACAAACCCGAACTCTTTACCTGTAAAACGAGGCTGAAACCATGCATTATACTACTCATTAGCATGATTAAAATGCTCTCAACTCATTCATGAAAAACTTCGACGTCCTCAGGCTAGCCTACCGTAATTACCGTGGTAGACCGTCCAAACACTGCTTTACGATACAGGATTCATGTGAACATTACAGGAAGGTGCACTTGTACGGAAAAGTGGAAATGTTGCCAGAAACACCCGAGCTGCTGGTATGGATTAATTTGATAAAATTCATACATGTAAAAGATACAGTATAAATAGCACTGAGGATAACACAAAGTATAAAATGCACTTATTTCCAATGTGGTCCTCTTGATGACAGCAGGAAACAATAACATATAAGAGACAATAAATTGACAAAATTGTATTAGCAATGATAGTCATAAACAAAAAATATATACCAACTATCGGAGTACAACTAGATTACAGAAATGGCACCAAAATAATTAAAAATTAGTTATATACACATCATAAAACTGGACTTGGAATTTACCCCATAAAAACTGTCACCGGTTTCTTAAAATGATCACGTGTTTGACTAGATTGCACTAGTTGAGGTAGGCTATTCCACAAACAAATTCCTGTATACCTAAAAGAACTCTAAATGGTTTCTGTAAAGTGTGACGTCACTTACAATACACGACCATATTCAACAAAATGGACCATGGCGCCAGTGATATTTCTTCACTGATTTTCCTTGAGTATTTCGAACATTGACATGAATGACTATGATTTATGATGATGATGATGATCATAAACAAGTATTACCATATCAATTGGTTACACACAAGTGAGCAATATTTATAGAGTTGTTTTAGGCCAAGTTTACATTAGACCGTATCTGTCTCGTTTTCTTCGCGGATGCACTGTCCGTTTACATTAAAACGCCGGGAAACGGGAATCCGCCAGCGTCCACGTATTCAATCCAGATCGTGTCTGGTCCAGTGCTGTGTAAACATTGAGAATACGTGGATACGCTGTGCTGAGCTCTAGCTGGCGTCGTCATTGGACAACGTCACTGTGACATCCACCTTCCTGATTCGCTGGCGTTGGTCATGTGACGCGACTGCTGAAAAATGGCGTGGACTTCCGCCTTGTATCACCTTTCATTAAAGAGTATAAAAGTATGAAAATACTGCAAATACTGATGCAAATACTGCCCATTGTGTAGTTATGATTGTCTTTAGGCTTGCCATCCTTCCACTTGCAAGTGGTAAGTGACGCGCATACCCGATATGCACTGAGAGCGCGCACACAGCGGCTCAGTCCCGAATTACTGCTCGTGCACTTCACTCGCGCGCTCTGTGAGCTGCGCAGGGCCGGAGTGCGCACCCTCCAGAGGGCACTCGCTGTTCAGGGCGGAGTGATTTGGAGCGCAGGATGCCTGCGGAGCCGAGCGTATCCGTGTATTGGCGTTGCTGTGTGCAGGCGAATCGTGTATTGGCGTTGCTGTGTGCAGGCGAATCGTGTATTGGCGTTGCTGTGTGCAGACGAATCGTGTATTGGCGTTGCTGTGTGCAGACGAATCGTGTATTGGCGTTGCTGTGTGCAGACGAATCGTGTATTGGCGTTGCTGTGTGCAGACGAATCGTGTATTGGCGTTGCTGTGTGCAGACGAATTGTGTATTGGCGTTGCTGTGTGCAGACGAATCGTGTATTGGCGTTGCTGTGTGCAGACGAATCGTGTATTGGCGTTGCTGTGTGCAGGCGAATCGTGTATTGGCGTTGCTGTGTGCAGGCGAATCGTGTATTGGCGTTGCTGTGTGCAGGCGAATCGTGTATTGGCGTTGCTGTGTGCAGGCGAATCGTGTATTGGCGTTGCTGTGTGCAGGCGAATCGTGTATTGGCGTTGCTGTGTGCAGGCGAATCGTGTATTGGCGTTGCTGTGTGCATGTTAATTGTTTTAAAAACGTTAATCTGATGATCCGCTGATACGGTCTAATGTAAACCCCACCTTAGTTGGTCATTACCAAGGCTTTTTTGACAATGCCTAAATCGAAGCAAGACACCTGTCGTACAACAAATATCAAGCTGCTTAGCTGCATCAGCAATCATTACATTTATGCTCAAAGGAGCTCAAAATAACATATCACACTTAAAGGTCTCATTGCATCGTTTTTTCATTAATTGTGCGGTGGTCTCTAGTATGAATGAATGCCCTGTGAGCCGGTTTTGGTGAAAAAAAAAAAAAATGCTGTGGTTCTCCTGTTTCAGGCTGTTCTAGTTTGGTGGAGGAGTGGGTGGTGGGAGAACGACAGGATTTCAGCTCTTACTCATTATTATTCATGACATGTAAACGTGTTACCTCTGATTGGCTAACAGCACTGTGACGCTACCTCCAGTGGGTCAGAACAAGCGGATGTGGGTGTCTTTGTAAAAACTGTTTTGATCGGCTATTATGGTCTTGACATCGATGCTTTGACCAATAACAATGTAGATAACAGAATTTTACATCACATTCAATGAGATTTAAACGAGACTAAAGATGGCGACTTACAAATAATGTGTAAACATCGTTGGAGTTGCTAAAGTTTGAACAGCATGAAGGAACATACCCCAACCCCCCGAAATTAATAAAAAAAAAATTCTCAACGGATTTGGCATAATATGAAAAGGTCATTTTTTTACTCAGAAAAAGCAGAAATCTGCTGAAAAGTGGAAAACTCCCATCCCTGCCTAGCTTGTGACCATGTCATGCATGCTAACGTGGAGAATATGAACATGCTATTTTGTAACAAAAACCTTCGAACAAAAAGTTCATGTTTTATTTCCAGCTTGTGAGCTGGTGGTCGATCGTCTTGACTACAGGTCCAGGTATTAAAACGACCTTGAAGCAAAACCACTACTGAAGGCACCGAAGTTTGAAAAGTTACTGTGGTTAAAATGATCAGAACACAGTACTAACATTGCATTATACTTCGCTGGTGGTGTTCCAAAGATAAATTCCAACCATTTCTTCTTCAGCTCTTCTATCTTGCACCGTTGCTCCGCCATTTCTGTTGGTGGCTCCAGCCTGACTTTGGACGCTCGTAACTTGGGCAAGGGAGGTCCCAGCCTCCCCAAACTTGGCAGCCAGCGACCTCTGCCCTCTCCCCAACGAACCAGCGCTGCCAGGGCGGGCTAGCCCCGCGCCTTGGAACATAATGTGCCCTGAGGCGAGCCGCGGCGCTCCGCTTATGTTTCGTTTCTGTCAGCGACTCCAGCCCGACTTTGAACGCTCGTAACTCGCGCAGGGGAGGTCCCAGCCTCCCCAAACATGCAACGTTGATGTGTTACTGCCACAAATAACACAGGCATGAACTTGTTCAGCCATGTTTTCAGCTTGCTGTTAGGTCCTCTTCATGAGCTACTGACGAGATGGGCTCTGTCATCTCTCCTCGTGCTGAAATCCGAACTTTCTTCCCGTGGGCGGTCGCAAGCCAAGGTGGGCGAGGCCATGAATACTAATTTTCGAAGTGACAAGTTTGTAGGGCTTTTTCAGATTCGCTCGTTTTTCCGACTATTTTCTTTCATAGGCTAATACAGGGAATGGGAGTAGAATTACATTTTCACATGCAGCATGCATATGCAACTCGGAGTGAACTATGGTATTTCAAAAAGAACCAGTATTAAAAGTTTTTGGTGGAAGGGCACCTTTAATAACTTGGGGAAGCCATAAAAAGTGTTTTCTTACCCTTTAAACTTTTGCAGACTACTGACCGTGTTGTCTCATTTGTCTTTTCCGCTTTTTGGCTGAAGATTGTGGGAGCTGCCCCTGGATTCAGCGCTGGCTTGTACGGTATTCCTAATACCGGTGCATCCAAGTTGTTTGAGTGAAATAATTTTCTTCAAAATATTCCGAGCACACGAGCTGTGAATGTGCTGTTTTTGCACCCGAAGGACCATTCCAGTCAGCCCATGAGAGGTCTGTCCCTGTGTGTCAAATGGCATTTATACATTACCTTATTACCTTTTTTTGTCCTTTGGGAATTGATGCAGGCTGTTTTTTTTTTTTTTTTTCCCCCCCCTTTCCCCCACTTCTGCCATTTGTTATCTATAGTAATGTTCACATGAATCCTGTATAGTAAAGCAGTGTCAAGTCAAGTTTATTTGTATGGCGCTTTTAACAATAAACATTGTCGCAAAGCAGCTTTACAGAATTTGAACGACTTAAAACATGAGCTAATTTTATCCCTAATCTATCCCCAATGAGCAAGCCTGCAGCGACGGTGGCAAGTAAAAACTCCCTCAGACGACATGAGGAAGAAACCTCGAGAGGAACCAGACTCAAAAGGGAACCCATCCTCATTTGGGCAACAACAGACAGCATGACTATAATATTAACAGTTTTAACACGAAGACAGTTTCGTTGATGTAATTCTTCATTGATGGAAACTTGAGTGCAAAACTGTTCATGATAACTGCAGTCCTAAAGTTAGCAAGTCAACTGTAGTCCTCAGCCATAAAAGCATTACTGTAGGAGTCCAGAGCGTCCTCTAGGTGTAACTTTCAACTGTCCTCATGGGGCCATCCTCCACAGGAGTGATGCGATAAGACTCCAACCAGACACAGGGCACCAGGATGGATCAAGCAGGTCTGAGGGGCAGAAGAGGTTCAGCATCTCGATCCCAGGACCAACATGTAACTCAGAGGGACAGATTGGGGGGGGGGAGAGAAAACACAGGTTGTTAGGTATGCCCTAAAAATGACACAAGTATTAAGTCTGTGTGGTAGGCTCGCAGAGACGAGAGTCTTGACATCAGGCATAATACACAGCAATGGCATGTTTAATGTGGTTAAAAAAATATCATGACCTGCTCTGGCTGGATGCTTGATTGGGTGATGGGAGCACACTCCTCAGCAATGATGGGATGCAGATGGGACCCTTAGGGCTGGCCAAGACGATTCAGTTACATTTCACCGGGTCTGGGACATGTGACAGAATGTCTGACGGCCGATTCCCTGCAGGCTACAATAGCCAGTCGAGGTCTCCACCCTCTCCACCAAAAGATTTTACCCTCTTTCTGCATTGCTGTGGGGGTTAGACTGTCTACCACGGTAATTACGATAGGCTAGCCTGGTAACGTCTTGAAGTTTTTCATGAATGGGTTGAGAGCATGCTAAGCATGCTAACGAGTGCTTATGCTGCCAGGAATGTGGAAAAACTCGTGCATTTGCCTCTTCGATAGATTTAGGTAAGTCAGATTGTATGCAGATCTGTTTGTAGGTAGTCTAGCAAGGTTACAGTCTGCAGAATGAGGCTGTCACGGCAGCACTACTTGTACCAGGGATATAAATATGAAAAGTTGCCTCCCCTCATTCAGTCACGTAGGTGTACATCAGCTGTTCACGCTTCACTTGCTGTTTATCAGTGACATCAGTATTGTCTTTCCCCCTCCAATTTTTTTGTTGGAGAAATAGAATAGAATGCCTTTGTCACTATACACATGTACAATGGAATTTTAATTTTTTTTTTATTCATATAAACTTTTAATGAGAGAATCTCCAGCTAGGGGCAGCTTCAAGTCTTACTCGCTATGTGGAGCTTCCGTGTTTTGCACCCAAATGATGTCAGAGCACTGCCGGAAACCATCGGGGGGATTTTTCTGATTGATTTAAAATATTTTCAATGGCGGCCTCCATGAAATCGTCCATTCTGCATAGAAACTGACTTTCGGAGATGGATATCTTAGTTGTGTGAGCTCCTTATTTTCAATTACTCACATGAATCTGTAGTTTTATATCATCTGTCTTCATAACTGTATTTTAAAAATGGGTTTTCTTTTCCTTTAACTCCTGTTTATTGCACTTTTTAACAGAATCAAAATGATTCCTAACATTTTGTGATGTAACATTTGCATTATGTGTATTTTGTAAAATCAAAACTTGTTAAAGGTGTCTATTTTCAGTTGTATACATTTCATAATATTAAGCTTCAGAGTTGGCTGAATCTCATTTGTTATCTTTGTTGTATAAAGTAAAGATGTATTCTGTGTAATAGGACTTGATTACAGCAATTTGTATTTTTTTTTTTTTTTTGCCTTAAGTGCACTAGAAATTATAATTTAAGATTTCTACTTTTATTGCAGGAATTTTGTAGATTTTATTGATAATTTAGTGATTTGTAAAGTTCTGGTTAATGTATAAGAAATTGAACTTTAACATTTTTATCTCATTCTCATCTCATTATCTGTAGCCGCTTTATCCTGTCCTACAGGGTCGCAGGCAAGCTGGAGCCTATCCCAGCTGACTACGGGCGAAAGGCGGGGTACACCCTGGACAAGTCGCCAGGTCATCACAGGGCTGACACATAGACACAGACAACCATTCACACTCACATTCACACCTACAGTCAATTTAGGCTACATCCACACGACAACGGCAACGAGATGTTATTTAAAAATATATCGCGTCCAAATGGGCAACGATCAGTAAAATATCAGGTCCATATGGCAACGCAATGCTTGCTGAAAACGATGCAATACACATGCCACACCTCTAGGGGCGCTGTAAGACGGTCCCTTCGGAGACACCAGAACAATAGAAGAAGTAAGGACGCATGCGCATAAACTATTATGCGCGAGACTTCATATTAGCCACAAAGTCAGGAAAATCTGTTCGTAAAATTACATTATAATGACCAAATACAATGAAAAGTATTTTTCCAGTCTCACCTGTGAAAGGTAATCCCATGTGATCTCGTTTGGACGGCAAACCTGTTGGTACAGTTAAACGCAGCTAATCTTTATTCTCCGCTTTGACCTATCCAATATGGCGGCGAGGATGATGTATGATTCTACGCGGAAGGCGGCGTCTTTAATGGTCCGGAATAAATTGAATGCTACACGTTGATGGATTAATTTGTTTCTCACCTGTGAAAGGTAATCCCATGTGATCTCGTTTGGACGGTAAACCTGTTGGTACAGTTAAACGCAGCACATGAATCTTTATTCTCCGCTTTGACCTATCCAATATGGCGGCGAGGATGACGTATGATTCTACACGGAAGGCGGCGTCTTTAATGGTCCGGAATAAATTGAATGCTACACGTTGATGGATTAATTTGCTCTTCTACGCCCTTTTTGAGGAATGTATTGTAGGATTTAAACCAACATCTGAAGAGGTGAGATCGCTCCTTTTTTTTTCCCTATTTTTGCTGGCGGGATTGACTCTGCCCTAAGGGCAGAGTCTCTCTCTCTCTCTCTCTCTCTCTCTCTCTCACTTTGCACCATTACACAATAAATATTCACAGTGAAAATATTTTGTAAGCGCGTTTCATGAACCAAGTTATAGGATTTGTTGACAACTCGCATCGAGTTCGTTACGCTTCTACCCGGCATGAAGAACTGACAGTCATGTGGTTGTGACGTCATCGTAAACAAATCCGTTCTACTCATCCAGACGACTTCATAACGGCAACGTTGCCAGATCTTTCCACTCTGGAACCCATTCTCAAAAAGATTGCGTTTTGGGCACCCAAAACGCTGGTGCCGTGTGGACGCCAGGCCTAAACGATAAGCAATTGTATCGGAGTCACCTGAATCCGTTGCCGTGTGGACAGGGCCTTAGAGTCACCAGTTAACCTAACCTGCATGTCTTTGGACTGTGGGGGAAACCGGAGCACCCGGAGGAAACCCACGCGGACATGGGGAGAACATGCAAACTCCACACAGAAAGGCCCTCGCCGGCCACGGGGCTCGAACCCGGACCTTCTTGCTGTGAGGCGACAGCGCTAACCACTACACCACCGTGCCACCACATTTTTATTAAGTTAGTAAATTAAATTTGTGTTAAATGCCTAATAAAATATAGTTCACACTTTAAAAAATTTTAAAAGCATTTTTATTTTTTGCAAATTTGATAAATAAAAGCTTTAAATAAAATTAGGGCTGTTATTAGATTAAAATATTTAATCACACTATTGTCCACTCATGATTAATTGCAAATTAGTGACTTTTTTTTTTTTAATTAATTTATTTTAAATCTCTTCTAAATGTACCTTAAAGGGATATATTTCAAGTTTTTGGGGAGTAGATAAATATGCTTGCTTTATGCAAATGAATGTGGTCAGGTCAGGAAAGATGAGGCTGGACACAGCAAAAATTATTTTTGTGGGCATTTTATTCCCCCACTGCATTTAAAAAATAAAGCAGCATTAATTTTATAATTTTGAGGGTTAAGCATAATTCAGTGTGAACAAAACAATGTTGTATTTTCCTTCAGTTCTGAATTCAACTTCCAGCCTCAAACTATGCAATAGGATAAACTAAACAAATGAGGCGACGTGGACGCTGGACAGTAGAAGCTATCCTTACATAAAGAAAATAAAAATACAAAACCCAGCTCAATACATTTTGTTAAGCCACACACATAAAGATGTTTTCCAGTAAAATGCAGTAACTCACTGGTAAATATACAGTACATATAGTGTTTGCACATAAACTTATGAACACCACTGGCGGCTCGTTAATAGGGGCGATTTGGGCGACGCACTCCCAAACAGGGAGGGAGATTTTTTTTTTTTTTTAAATCTACTCCTACTACCACGGCAACAGTAATGTCATTGTCCAATCAGGCTAAGGTCGCGCCTGGTGTAGCCACGCCCTTTTGGGGCGATTTCTGTCAGGTTCAGATTTGCCCCAAAATCTCCCATTGACACTAAAGGTACATACGTTTTTTTTCGAAAATCATGCTCCCAATGCATTTTCTATTGGGTTTTATGTGCTCGCACAAGCAGCGTGCTTACGTCATACGCCTGTTGCGCCGCGCAAATGTTGCCAGATTGGGCAATTTTAAGTGCATTTTTGCGGGTTTTGAACATAATTTTGGGCTGGAAAACGCAACTTGCACGGGAAATGTGTGAACATTCTATGAAGATGGCGGCAAGTGTTGAGTGCAACAATACGATAGCGGCTCTGAAAGGAGTTCCCTTTAGTCGTCGTAGCAATGAGGAGAAAACGGCAATCAAACAGCTAGGACCTCCTAGACCGAATTTAACCATCAAGCAAGTGTCTACGAAGGGGGAGAAGACCTACTCAAGAGGTTTTAACAAGAACTGGTACCACCAGAAAACTTGGCTAGCTGGCTGTGATGTAGTCAATGCTCTTTTTTTGCTACCCTTGCGTTCTCTTCCACCCTGGAAGTAGCACAGCAGACGGTACAGTGATATCTGATATTTGAATTTACTAGGCAAAAGTTGTTTTTGTGTGTGTGTTACCAATGGCAGTTTAACATTGCCATGCTTGGAATATTTCAGTAGCCTCAAGTTCTCTCTGACTTGGTGTAAATTAAGCATATTTTCAGTTTTTATATATTGTACAGTATGTGTGTTCATTGGAGCCAGCAGCACCTTACCTTTTTTCCAACTTGTTAAGCCAAGTTGCACTGACTACAAAACCTTGTGTAACCTTGTGTGTATATAGCTAAATCACTAAAGCCTTTTGTGTTCATTGACATGCTTGTAATACTTTAAATTTCCTTTTAAGGCATGGCTTTCTGGAGGAATTCTTGGGAAAAAAACCTGCAGAATTTATTTAGAATTATTTGTTGTTAAAATGGTGCAATTCCATATAAAAAACACATAATTAAGCTGCACGTTTGTTTGATGGTTATGCTTTTCTTCATCTTTTTCAAAACTTAAACACTTGTTTTGGATTTATATCCTGCCACATTAATTGCATTCTTTAGAATTGAAGAAATTAGAATATGTTTATAATTAAGAATTTGTGTCTACTTATTATAGAATACTGGAATAATATGAGAAAATAAATGAGTAATGTAATATTAATTGATTGTGATGCCAAATGTTTTGCTTTGAAGGCTTCACAATGCATCTTCCTTAGTTTTAGCCTGGCAAGCCAGACTAAATGTGAATATTTGCCACTCGTAGGCAAAAATATTTTTGGCTGCTAGGCGGGTGGGTCTAGTTTACTAGGCTACCTTAGTTTGCCACCTTTAACTTGTTTAGTGTTGCCACCTAGTGGAGAGAAGAGAGAGTCTATATTGATATCTGAATTTACCAGGCAAAAACAAGTTCGGCCAATTGATTTGCTACCTACTGTAGGTCAATTTACTTCAGTCCTGTGGACATTTACGGTCCGTGTAGATATAACGGGGGAAAATTGCCCCCCCCCCCCCCCCCCCCCCCCCCGAAGAAAAATTCAGGAGCCGCCACTGATGAACACTTAACTCACAAATTTCTCAGAGTAAATCAAGCTCTCTTACTCCAGTGTGCAGCCTGCATGCCTGGAGACAGACAGACAGACCTTAACATGTGGCCCCCCCCACCCACACACCCACCTCCTGGACTATCAAAAGCATATATAAATACACACATTTTATGTAGTCAGAATGAAACAATACAAGTTGTTTCTGTACATGAGTGCACTTTTATTGCAACTTACACCGACCAGCTACAACGCTCACTCACGCTCAGTCATGTCCTGGTTTCCCAAACAATGGGGGAGGGGGCACAGAATGTGCATGCATTATAATCGCGTGTCAAAAAAAAATTAGTGGTGTTAATGCAGATTCATTCATATATATATATATATATATATATATATATATATATATATATATATATATATATATAAAAATTAGGGTGCATCAGTTGCCCTCACTTTCATAAAATCTGATGTATTTTTGTTTGGGTGTTCCTTTTCACCAATAAAGGCATCCTGTAAAATTTTTTGACCATATTCAAAAGTCTAATGGTGGCACCATGAGGTTCATTTTTTGCCAAAAAAACGCTTATTTTATGTTTTCGCATAAGGTTTGAATCACAATGTTGGACTCCATTTATTGATTTCTTGTGACCCAGAGATCATGTTAAGGCCCCGGTCACACCGCCCGAACTTTGCTGGAGCGTTCCTTGAACGGTAGGGAGGGGGGGCTGAATTTCGACAACACTAGTCACCGCGCACAAAATGGGGAAAAAAATCGAAAACACGGGCGTTGGCTTAGCGGTGCACCGCTGAAGCCGGCGTTGCTTTAGCATTGGTTTAGCGGTAGCGAGCGTTGGTTTAGTGGTGACGCGAGCGTTGGTATAGCGGCGTTCTGCGCATGCGGGCTTTGGCTCGGCGGGGGTATAAAGTTGGTTTAGCACCAATCATAGCAAGTCTCTCAGCATCCATGGTGATAGTTTTACTGTAACTTTGAGCAAATTCGATATAGATGAGGTCTGAACTCAACGGCAGCTCGATTCCAAATGAGCTCCTGGTCCATTTCTCCCCGTATTTATAGCCAAATTCTGGTCCTGCTCCGACACCTCTATACCAACGCCAAACCAAAGTTCATCGCCGCCATGGATAGCTGCTTCAACGCCCGACACCGTTCCAGCAACCTCGTGTCCGCTCGTAAAACGCTTACAACCGCTCCACCGAAGTTTGTGCAACGTTTAATCGCCGCCTGGGCAACGGTGGCGAAGCAGCGGTGGTCCAGCGTTCAAGATTTCTGCGTTGGCCTAGCGGACCCAAGCGTCCACGAACTTGCATTTAGCGGTGCCAAACTTTGACTGGGCGTTGGTGGAGCGGGGATGAACTTTGCCGGGGCGGAAAATTGCCCCCTCCTCACCGCTCGCAGTATTTTGTGCAGCTCAAAACTTTCGGAGCGGTAGGAGGGCCCCTCGAGAAACATCAGCGGTGGCCGAGCGTATACGGCGTTGCTTTAACGGGGGCCAACTTTTGTTAAACGGTGGTGAACGGTTACGAGCGGTGATGAATTTTTTTTTCACCGCTCCAGGAACGCTCCAGCAAAGTTCGGGCGGTGTGACCGGGGCCTAAGAACCTTTGCAAGGGATTGAGAAGCATTAATGTGATTTCATAATAGGGCTGCACAATTAATCGAATTTAATCGAAAATCGCGATTTATTTCCATTTAAAATCCGAGCTCTGCTGCATATGATTAAGCACTTTTTGACCAGTACTCCGCCAAACCATTAGGGGGCGAACCGACGCATGTAAGGTTTCATTACTCCGCCTAAATAAGCAAGCAAGCCTTAGGCGGAGTAATGAAACCTTACATGCGTCGGTTCGCCCCCTAATGGCGTGAGAGTAGATAACAGATTGAGGTGAGAGAGAAAAGCTAACTATGTCAGAACAGACTATTTAGCACTGGAGGCAATGCTGTGACCTGCCTTCGCTCATGTTTAAAGCCAGAGCATGTTGATAGGCTGCTCTTTCTAGCTAAAAACTTGTAGGCCTCAGTATAATGCTATGTAATTGTTGCAACTGAGTTTTCAGTTCCTTCATCCTTTGGTAATTTCTTGGATAAATTTCATTTATTTGTCATTTGGAAATCAGAATTTCTCTTTTAAATTTCATTCTGCACTGAAAGCTGTTCATATCGTTTGTTTGAATTAGGCGTGATATGGCAAAAATGTCATATCACGATTTTTTTATCACGATCTTCCATCGAAAAAAACAAACAAAAAAAACAAAAACAGGCATTTTGGGGCTACAAACCTTTCTGAACAGATTTTAATTCATCTCATCTCATTATCTCTAGCCGCTTTATCCTTCTACAGGGTTGCAGGCAAGCTGGAGCCTATCCCAGCTGACTACGGGCGAAAGGCGGGGTACACCCTGGACAAGTCGCCAGGTCATCACAGGGCTGACACATAGACACAGACAACCATTCACATTCACACCTACGCTCAATTTAGAGTCACCAGTTAACCTAACCTGCATGTCTTTGGACTGTGGGGGAAACCGGAGCACCCGGAGGAAACCCACGCGGACACGGGGAGAACATGCAAACTCCGCACAGAAAGGCCCTCGCCGGCCACGGGGCTCGAACCCGGACCTTCTTGCTGTGAGGCGACAGCGCTAACCACTACACCACCGTGCCGCCCCAGATTTTAATTAATAGTAGCAGTTTTGCATGTGCAAACATTGTAAACACACTAACACTGATAAAGTGCACTATTGGTTGTGAAGACAACAACACTAAGTAAACATCACTCTGATAAAGTAAACATCACTCTGATAAAGTGCATTCTTAGAATATAAAAAAGAAAGTAAAATATGAAATGTTGAATAACACACAGTCTTCGGTTATTTTGAAATGATTCAAGTATCAAAACACCAAATAGTTTTTTGAAAATGGTCCAGACTGGTGGTGGGGAGGCTTCTGCATAGCTTTATTGTGGCTGTTTGAATGTTGCTAGCACCAGCCTCTTGTGCTCGAAATGTAGTTTATATTTAAAGAAGCTTCCCCAAACTTGACAGCCAGAGACCTCTGCACTCTGCCCAAAGAACCAGCGCGGGCACGGCGTGCCACCTCGGGATAGAAACGAAATCTAAGCGGAGCCCCGCGGCGAGCCTCCGCACCGCGGGGCTCCGCTTAGGTTTCGTTTCTATCCCGAGGTGGCGCGCCGTGCCCGCGCTGGTTCTATCCCGGGCTCCAGCCCGACGAAGAGCCACGGTGCTCGGCTTTAGTTTCGTTTTCCCATCGGCGGCTCCAGCCTCCCCAAGCTTAGAATGTGTAGATTCCATTTCTGACAATAAGTTCCTTTTCAAATGCATAATTCCGCAATTTCCGCCCGTTTTCCGCGATCGCGGATTTTCAGTCCCTCTACAGGTTAAGGACGTCTTGCGTCTGCCGCGTCGGCGGGAACCAGCATAGAACGTCAAGTTATTGTACCCAAAGGGAAAAAAAAAAAGTTTATTGCGCTCATTGGCCAAGGCGATCTATACGATTTCTCCACTTTGGCAGATCGTCTGCGATCTTCTACTCGTTCTTATTCTTAACGATTTTATATCGTCAGATCGCACACCCCTAGTTTGAATATAGTGAAATAAAATTTAAGTGATTTTCCCTAACATCAAGAATAATCGTGATTAATAATCGCGATTACAATTTTGATCAAGATAATCGTGATTATCATTTTTTCCATAATTGTGCAGCCCTAATTCATAATACATTTGTATTGTTTAAAAGTAGTTGAACAATGATTCAATGAACAGCTAAAACTCAAACTGTGCTTGATGATAATATATTTAGAATATGTACTAAAAACATGTATCTAAGATATTTGGTATACTCTATAAGGTGCCATAATGTTTCATGAAAAGTGATAGAAATTTTGTCATAAAAGTCAGAAAATAGCAGCTTTTTCCATAACTTTGAGCTCCTGGTGCCACCATTAAACTTTTTAATTTTGTCAAAATATTTCACCCAGTGTGTTTTCTTACCAAAAGGAACATAAAAACAAAAATGCATCATGATCGGAGGAACTTTTCATTTTTAGGGGGCAACTGATGCACCCTTTTATTTTTATATTGTTTGTGTGTGTGTGTGTGTGTGTGTGTGTGTGTGTAAAAAAAAAAAAAAATTATATATATATGAGTGATTCCACGCTTATGGGTACTGAAATGGGGACATGAACTTATTCACCTAAAACCATTTCTTTTTTTACCATCAGGTCACAAAACATGTAATCTTTAATGAATGATATGTTAAAAGATAACTTTAATTTTCTGAGATGTAATAAAAACATATTTATATGCCAAAGTCAAGCCTATGAGTTCCAAAATGATGTCTGTTACATTACTTCTGTTACGATTGTCCATCTCGCGTCTGTTACAAATTAATTACAATCTAGCTATATACCATGTTAATCTTATTGAAAGAATGTGTATGTTTATTCTACTACACGTTTATTAATTATATTTGCTAAAACATCACCTTCCTATGTTTCAAAAAGTAATTCTACATTGTTAAAATTGAGAATATATATGTCCACAACACTTCTGTTACGTTCTGACTTTGGCATATAAATGTTTTTATTACATCTCAGAAAATTAAAGTTATCTTTTAACATATCATTCATTAAAGATTACATGTTTTGTGACCTGATGGTAAAAAAAAGAAATGGTTTTAGGTGAATTTTTAAAAATAAGTTCATGTCCCCATTTCAGTACCCATAAGCGTGGAATCACTCATATATATATATATATATATATATATATATATATATATATATATATATATATATATAAAATTAGGACAATTATAGGCAGCAAAGCTGTGAGCCAGTTCATTTGGGTTTGGTTAAGCTGCAGTTTAAACTGAGGAACTGACTAGAGTAGTAGTTGACTTGGCTCAAGCCTTGTAATTGATTCATTAAGTTGACTTTTACTGTGCTATACTTTCCGTAATAAATTCCCGTACGTTTGGATGGAGCATCCGTGAATAATTTTGGCCAAGTCCATGTCAGTTTCAAGACATGCAGACGATTCAGTTGATGTGGTATTTCTTGCTTGCTTACTTGGGCCCAGGATTTCTCTGTACCGGCTTTCATGGAAATCCCATCTTGTCCACAGTGCTGACTCACTGGATAAAGTGAGCATGTTATTCATGGACCTTGCAAACACAAGCTCCTGGGAATGCTGAGCTCTGTTCCATTTCTGGTCCATGTTTTGCATTGTTTGTTTCCCTCCACTGAGAAAGCTGCTTAACTCTCACTAAATCCCAGTGCTACACTTTGGCTTTTGTCTTTGCCATGTCCTTGTCAGACTCGTAAATGCTTTCGGGAGGATGCGGATGCCTATCGTTTGTGGAATTGTGAACAGCACAGGCATTCTCTGTGGTAGAACTAAAAATGAAATAAAAGCCATAAAATGGAATTTCAGCTCTGTGGTTGTGTCTAGGGGGAAAAAACTAAAAAAAAAATAAATAAATTACTAAAGCCTGCTTTAGAGCGCACATCTTTGGTCCAGTTTTGGGGTTGCAGGCAAAAATCACGTTGTAAAACAGTTGTTTGGTAGTGAGTTGAGAAACGGTGTAATGAGCTCACCAGTAGCTGATTTGGTGCAATCGCAAAAGCCAGTGATGAAGTTCTGGCAGTCTATTGATGTAACACCGTATTGTATCATATCAGATTTCATGCTATTGCAAAATTTCTGGAAAAATCTGTATGGTGGTGTAACCATTAGAGAAGGTTCTAGATCGAGTGTTTTGTTTTCGGAAATCATCTCTTTGTCCTTAAGGCTAATTTTTAGGAATGCGAGTGGTCAAGATTTGATATTAATTGGTTTGAGTTTTCATTTGAAGATTTCGCATCCATTTGCATAACATTTTATAATTGACTACCAACAGTCTGTATAAATTGGTATATTTTGTTGTAAAGTAAGCATGGGGTTCATCAGGAAAGTAAAACAGTGCTACTGTGAAAGTCTTTGACATGTCTTGTCATGTATAGTCCTGTACCCTGGACCTTCTGTCCCTCTCTTTTTCTCCGTGTGTAGTGATGCTGAGCAATGATGGTCACACAACTGTGTCGCTGGAAATCAGACTACAGATGGTTCAGATTTTCCCAAAGCAGGTCCAAGTCACTCTATTAGACAGCAGTGAGAGCAAACATTAATTATATTGTGGCAGGTTTGTCAGCATGAGTCAACATGAAACACAACTGTAAATCTGTCCTTTTTTTCTATATATATATTTTTTCTGTTTTCACAATGGAGGTGTTTTTCCACTTCTTGCGTGTATTAAGCATTAACCCTGTTAAAGGTTTAGCATTCAGTGGTGAAATAATTGACGATGTTAAATATTTTTGTTTATTTGTACATGACTCCTATCAGAAAATTCAAGTATTTTTATGCTTTATTAAACTATCTGTAATGCAATCTTTTTTTTTTTTTTTTTTTGCAGCTCCTCTCCAGTCATTCTTAAGTGCTCTTGCTATTTAGCTGTAGATTTAACAAGTAAACATTACCACATTCCTCATGCTTCCTGCTGTTTTGATTCTTTCACAGTGAGCAGAGTATCTGTCAGGCCCGAGCTGCCGTCATGGTGTACGACGATGCCAACAAGAAATGGGTTCCGGCTGGAGGTTCCACGGGTTTCAGCAGAGTCCACATCTATCACCATACGGGGAACAACGCATTCCGGGTGGTGGGCCGCAAAATTCAGGACCACCAAGTAAGCAAGTTTGAAATGAATCAGCAACTGATTATTCAACCAAACAAAATAACTGTAGTACAGTAGTTCATTATAATCTACATGAAGGCATGCCATGGACCAAGGCACCATGCTCCAGGTATAGCTGTGTGACTGTTTTGAAAAGAGTTGAGCATGTGAACAGTGATGAGAGAAGGCTTCTGTTTTAACGAACAGCTTTTTAAACTGCTACAGTAAAAAATAGGATGTGTACTTTGGAAATGTTTTAAAATGATCTGTTTACATCACCTTTGTTCTATTAGACTGAGAGGTTGTTAGAAGAAAGAAAAAGTGAATAACTTGTCTGTTTAAATAACTGCGACAGCGAGAATAATGCCTCAGACCTGCCACAATATCATGATTGTAGTTTAATAAAAAAAAAATGATAGTCATATTCTTGTGTATATGTCTCAAACATGAAGTCTGTGTGTGTGTGTCTCTGCCATGTTTTAGTAGCTGTCCAGATACAGGAGTTTTATCATTCAGGTTCAAGATTTTATCATATGCTGAATATAACACGGTTAACAAAAACTAAAACTAGCCATGAAAAAAAAATATTTTTAACTGAAATAAAAATGACAAGGGGCGGCACGGTGGTGTAGTGGTTAGCGCTATCGCCTCACACCAAGAAGGTCCGGGTTCGAGCCCCGTGGCCGGCGAGGGCCTTTCTGTGCGGAGTTTGCATGTTCTCCCCGTGTCCGCGTGGGTTTCCTCCGGGTGCTCCGGTTTCCCCCACAGTCCAA